>NW_011494680.1:9130252-9145189 GCF_000754665.1 Bison bison bison
ACAGAATTGAGTGTACTAAAGAATGATAATCTAAATTTGCAATATGCTGTAGGGTCCAGCAGAAAGTGATTATTATAAAGAGACAGGTGTTACTGACTAAAAGCCCTTCAGTCCAAAGCCCTGCTAATGACCAATACAGGAAAAGAGTCTTAAAAACAGTGGATGTGTGTATGTGTATAACTGATTCACTTTGCTGTGCACCTCAAACTAACACACCAGTGCAATCAACTATATTGCAATAAAAATTAATTAAAAAAATAAAATAAGGAGCCATAGAAGATTTCACAGTTGCTAATGACTTCTGTCTCCTAGAGTCCGAGAGAAAATGTGTTGGACGAAGTGTTTTTTCATAAGAAGCTTCCAAGGGAAAAATGCAAAAAATCAACTGGCAAGTAGTAAAGAAAGGACACGAATGCACCATACAAGTGAGAATCAGAAATTCGGTGCTAGATTTTATCTCCTGCGGAGTCTGCTCTAGGGTTTCACAATCATTTATTCATTTAACAAATATTTATCAAGCACCTCTAGTTTGCCAGGCTCTTCTCCTCCCAGTACTTAATATGAAATGTCTTTTGAAGCAAAGTGAAGCCACGAGCCTGTCTTTGAGTCCTTGGCAACCTGCGTAGTTACTGCTCCTTCCAGTTACCTGGAAACACATCCATGCCCTCAGGTTGCCAGAGCCTGCTTGAAACCTTACATCTAATATCTCTCTTTCTCTCCATCTGCCTAAGGCTCGCTGTCAGAGGCCCTGCCAGGGGCTGGCTTCCGTGCTGTAATTATTATGTTCAAGTTGAACCAAGGCCTCTGCAGTAACCCCTGAACCCAGGGTAAAATGCTAAGGAAAAGAACCAAATTCTGACAAATGGAAACTGTCCTGTGGTTATCTCAATCTCCAGTGAGGTTGCCCACAGGTCAAGAGATAAATTTAACCATTCATTTGTGAGCCTGTGGAGGTTTCTGGCTGAGGCATATTTAAAAACAAAAAGAAAAATATTTTTACTGCTTGTTAACTCCTTGACCTTGGACTTCTAGTGTTTTTGTGAATCACACGGAAAAACTGAGGGAGTTAGGTAAGTAGTATCATGTGCTTGAAATCATCAATTTCAACATAAAGTTTATGACTAGCGATATAAGCCTTAATAATAAATTTAATTTTCATATCAAGAAGAAATTAGTCTTTGTCATCTCTCATGTGCTGCCTAGTTAGAAAATTCTGAAAAGGGTTCTTCTCAAAGAAAGCACAGCATTTTTGTTCCATTGAAATAGATTATGCATGCATGTTCAGTCTTGTCAGATTCTGCAACCCCATGGAGCCCACCAGGCTCCTCTGTCCATGGGATTTCCCAGGCAAGAATACTGGAGTGGGTTGCCATTTCCTACTCCAGGGGATCTTCCTGACCCAGGGATCGAATCCGCGTCTCCTGCATTGGCAGGTGGATTCTTTACCACTGAACCACATGGGAAGCCCAACATACATTAAAGTTCGCATCAGGTGGTTATTTTCCTCCATATATAGGAGAGCCTGATGTCGTAAAATTCAATCTTTGGAACTTTCTCCTGTTTGAATAAGTCTAGACTGTGGGTGTGGGGAGGAAACTCCAGTTTCACTAAGCTTAAGTGCCCTGCACACAAGTTATTGCTTAAATCGCTTTCCCACATACTGATTTTCAACACACTGTTTTGCTTTCTCCTGCTGATCTTCTCCACGCACCAATTTCTGGCCCTAAGTCCCCTGAAGGTGACTGCTTCTCCAGGGCCATAGCAGTGACCTTGACAAGGATTTGGCTCCCGTTTGTTGCCAGGTACACTGAGGAATTTAATTACCCAAGGAGCCCCCCAGTAGATTATGGGAAAAAAGGAACTCGGAAGTCTTTCTCATCTTTTTCCTTTCCTGCTACCAAATTTTTAAATGTAAAAATACATTTGAGTTCCCAAATTGGCAGGTTACATGGTGAATTTGATTAAGTGCTTTACTCTAAAAACTCCCAAAGTTTGACAACACTCTCTGCTGGCATATGAAACATGCAAAAATGGCTTGCCTCCCTTATAGTAAGAGTAACAACACTGAGACATTCTTTCCTATGATACTGACAAGAATCCAAATATTTGACAGTGTTTTCTGTTGGGGAACCTGTGGAGAAGAGTTAGGAGCCCTCACGTGTCGATTATGGGTGTACAATGATTGAACAATATGTAAGTTTATCTTTATTCTGTTCTGGACCCAGCAAATCCACTTCTTAGAATTATCTTGGAGATATGCTTTCAAAGTATAAAACAGGAATTTCCCCAGTGATCCAGTGGTTAAGACTTCACTTCCAACATGGGGGTTGTGGGTTCGATCCCTGGCTGAGGAACTAAGATCCCACATGCTTTATGGCCAAAGGAAAAAAACATAAATGCAAATAATATTGTAGCAAATCCAATAAAGACTTTAAAATGGTTCACATCAAAAAAATCTTTAAAAGAATATGAAACAATGTTTAATGGTTCATTCATTACAGCATTACTTATAATAATAAATATTGGAATCATCCCAAATGTCTATTAATAAAGGAACAGTTGAAAAAAATATGAAATAGTTGCACAATGTGTTCTTATTCAAAAAGAATTTCAGTTAATGAATCTGAAAAGAATGATAGAGAGAGAAAGGTCATAATTTTGAAACTCCAAAGGAAATCATGGATTCAGTAAGCATCGTTAATGAATGAAGCCATGTAAGAATAGGTCGATAGAAAAAGTCATAACATAGAAACCAGACTGTTTGAGCATCATAGGAAGTGCACACCAAGACCTTGTGTATCCTCCTAAATGGAGCAACGTGAAGGACTCACCACCACTTCCTCTCCAGAAAGTAAGAAAAATCTCACCAAGTTAAATAACAGCACAAGGAATCAAGCAGAGAATTCTACAGCATCACTGGCTTCCCAGGTGGCGCTAGTGGCTGCCAATCCAGGAGACATAAGAGATGCGGGTTCAATCCCTAGGTCGGGAAGATCCCCTGGGGGAGGAAATGACAACCCACTCCAGTATTCTTGCCTGGAGAATCCTGTGGACAGAGGGCCTGGCAGGCCACAGTCCGTGGGGTCTCAGAGTCAGACACGACTAAGCAACTGAGCACGCATGCAGTATTTGAAGAAAATTGAAACCAGAAAAGATCAAGTTAAAATAGTTCTCATAAATAAAGGTTGAAACTTCACTGAAAAAAATGAGGGCTAAAAAACGTTTATTGAATCTTTATCTTCAAAAAGTGAAGCTAAGCATAGTGAAAATAGATTTGTGTTATTGTATTTAATAAGACATAGTTTATACTACACCATGCACAGATCCATAAAACAGAGTTACACATGTTGATGGAGGGTGTGGGCGTAATCTTACCAACAAATTGTGTAATTGTATAATATAATACCTTCATTCCTTGTTTGACTCTCACAGCAGGATAATAAAGAGCATTATTTAAGCATACACACACACGTTTCATCAGCTTTCCCATAAGCATCTCTTAATCAGTTCTCTTCAAATCGTTCTCTTTAGAAGCACCTATCACGTCAATAACTATCATTTTTTAAATTTCTCTTCTTCAACTGTCTAGTCTTTCTTGGCCAAAACTTGTTTATTTTGCTTGTGATTTAGGGTTCCCCAGAATCAGTTTCAGGCTTCCCTGGTGGCTCAGACAGTAAAGAATCTGCCTGCCAATGCAGAAGGCACAAGTTCAATCCAAGGAAGATCCCCTGGAGAAGGGAATGGCTACCCCCTTCGGTATTCTTGCCTGGAGAATCCCATGGACAGAGGAGTCTGGCAGGCTACACTCTGTGGGGTGGCAAAGAGTCAGACACGACTGAGCAACTAACACTAACTAGCATCAGTTTCATGAACTTGATGAAATTCTGTACATTTTCTTTTTTATTAATGTACTTTTCCCATTTTTTCCTTTCCTTTTTTTTTTTCTTTTTTGACTGTGCCCCACAGAATGTGGGATCTTAGTTCACAAACCAGGGGTAGAACCTGCAACCCCTACATAAGAAGTGGGGAGTCTTAACCACTGGACCATCAGGGAAGTCCTAATTCCATATATCTTCACCTTTACTTCATTATCACTTTGCATTTTGTCATCCAAACCCAGCAAGACTGACCAAGAGAGACAGGCAAAAATAGTTGCCAGTCACTCTGGGAGGCATGATGGAGGGAGCTAATTGTGGAAGTAGTCAGTTTATTAGAACTATTTTCCTTCTTTGTGAAGTGGAAGAGTTCAAGCGAGCGCTCAGCTGATGAGCCCTCCTCTATGCATCAGAGCTGTCATGGGCAGCGCCCCCTCCTCTAGCAGATATCACATCACTGGAGGAACTTTATGAAATGATCCAGGAATAGGAATCATTTGAGAAGTTTCCTCCAATGACTATGACAAGTCCTCCACTCCATGGAGAACCGGAGGAAGAGTGTGGTACATTGAGCCTTTAAGGCTGGGCTTCCATGGAGACAGAGCAAGTGAGTAAACCAAGTAAACCGGGAAATGTGGATTTGGTAGTTCTCACGTGGAGGCTAAAGGAGGAGACAATCTCTCTAGTGGAGGCCAGGCATGACCATGAAGTAGGAAATTGCAGGTGCTGAGAAGAGGAAAGCAGGGTGATGCCTTGAGGGGCAGGGATTCCTGCTGGAGTTCATCAAACAAGAGGCAGACGGGCCACCCACAGGACGTCTAGAATACAGGACTCCTTGGGCACGGTGGCCTCAGTGCAATGGGCAGGATGAATAGGCTGAAGAAGTGAGAAGTGAGGGTGTTTACCTGGGTGGGTCCACACTGCCCCCTGAGGTCTGAGATAAAGCATGCAGCACCCAGAAGGGATGGTCTGAAGGCAGTGGAGAAAACTGCCCTTCCCAAAACATTGTCCCCCGACTCTGAAATAATGCTGCTGATTTTTATATCACTCAATCCTTCTGGGACTCGGGCCCCCTTTGAAACGCAGTTGTTGTTTGGCTGGAGAACATTCAACACAGTAAACCTGCATGGTGTTTTCAGTGGTTTGCCACTCAGGCTTGGCAGGTTCCTGCCAAAGTTCTGTTGGGATGAAGGGCGTGGGGAAGATCTATTGTAAGGGATAAAATTGGTGTCGTGGAAAATTCAGGGTTTCTCGCAGGCGAGGGGGTGGCACAGATGGAGAGCATCTGCAGTGGACGGAAGGCCAGTAATGTCACTGGAGTGCCCGAGGGTGGCAGAGACTGAACAGTAGAAGAACCTGGGAAGAAGAAGAACCTGCACCCCCCTTCCTGCCCCACAGAAGGCGGCCTCTCCTCTGCATCTCTTCACTGCTCACTCTTGGATGCTGACTTCAGGGTGAGCAAGAGAAGCAGAACTGCAAATGTTTTCTCATGACGTCTTGGAGGAATCTCTCCTATATGCACATATGTGTGTTCACATCCCATTCCAGCCCAGGCTTTTTGGAATAAATTAGAGAGGTTTACCCGCACTCCAAGAACGAAACTTTTGTTCAAAAGGAACATACGTGGATTTCCTTTGATTTTCCAACTGTCGCAGTTGGCTGAGTCGTATTCGTGTCATTTACAATAAAGCCTAAAATCTGCTGAGAAACCTCTCTGAGAGTACTTTCCAGCATCTGAAAAGATGTTCAGTCACTAAGTCGTGTCCAGCTCCTTGCAATCCCATGGACTGCAGCATGGCAGGCTTCCCTGTCCTTCACCATCTCTTGGAGTTTGCTCAAACTCATGTCCACTGAAAAGATGTGGCATTAGGCAAAACCTTTCACCTCCTTAGGTCTTCCTCTTTAAAATGAAGACCTTGAAAAAAACATCATCCAGCATCAGATTCATAACCATCAGGAGAAAAGAAGGAGTTAGGACTGAAAAGACAAGGTTGAAAGGAAATGAGGTTGATGGCACCCTGAGGATGTGCATATTTAAAAATTTACAGCCAAATAAAACATGTTGGCAAATTCATTACAAAAGCAGCCAGGTGACCTTCTCACACCCTTTAAAATTCTTTTTGCCTTCAGGATAGTAAGATCTGAAAAAGTACTGTTTTGCTTAAACATTTGTTTTATTCAGAAAAAATTAATTATTTGAGGCTTTGTAGTGACAGCAACAGTTCCACAATGTTCATATGCCTGTTGCATTCCATAATGTCTGAAATGTAAGGTTTTATTATGCATCATGGCAGTGGCTCAGATGGTAAAGAATCTGACTGCAGTGCAGGAGACCCAGGTTCAGTCCCTAGTTTGGGAAAATCCCCTGGAGAAGAAAATGGCTACCCGCTCCAGTATTCTTGCCTGGAGAATCCCATGGACAGAGGAGCCTGGTGGGCTACAGCCCATGGGGTCACAAAGAGTCGGACATGACTGAGCCTCACCAGACAGTGACAGCTCATAAGTTACCTGTTCTCTGTGTGAGGAGAATGGCCCTTGTAATCTGATTTTATTAAACCTCTCTTGCTATCATTTAAAATGCATGTTTCTATTCCAATCCCCACCCTTAAATTATGTAGAAATGCCCAAGAGACTTTGAGATCTTAGACTAAGGGCACAGACAGGCGTCTCAATAGGTAATCTTGAGAAGGAGACCGTTCACACAGTTCTCAACATGACCTGGTACTCCTGCTGGTCAGGCTGCCAGGAAGGGTGGAGCTGGCTGGTCAACAGCCTCAGACCAGACAGAAGAACCCACAGTGCCGTACCTTCTTCCTGGGCAGAAGGTCTGGGTGAGCAGAGCAAACCCAAAAACAGAAGA
Organism: Bison bison bison; assembly: GCF_000754665.1. NCBI lineage: Eukaryota > Metazoa > Chordata > Mammalia > Artiodactyla > Bovidae > Bison > Bison bison. The sequence goes on from NW_011494680.1 coordinate 9,136,988, forward strand.
GAGAGAGTGAGCCTTACGCAGCCATGGTGAGGCTGGGAGGATGGAGCGGACACAGAAGCAGCCCCATGCCCAGGGCACTGGAGGGGAGGGGGCTTCAAGAGGCCTGGAGGCCCCCAGTCCACTCCTAACCTATTGGATTTTCCCCATTGTCCTCAGTGTGCCAAGTGTATGCTGCTCTCTCATAAAAGCTCACCCACTAGGACACAGGAGACATCGCCTGTACCTTTGTCCTGGAAGTCTTGACCTCGAGTGCCACATGCAGTCCCCCAGAGAAAGACACTGAAGGAAAACAAAGAGAAAACCACCAGCCAACACAGAAGTCAGCTTCCCAAATCACAGATCCTTTGCAGGTTTCAAATCTGTGGAAACCACCAGGAGGAGCAAAGAGGCTTCCTAGACCTAAAGTTCTCCAGCCTAGGAGAGGCTGCCTCCAATTCCCCTCCCTGGATTCCACCAACACCATCTTACTTCTTTCCTACAGTAGGAATCTAACTGTCCAAGAAAAGCCCAAAATATCTAATTCAGACTGAGGTTCCCCAAACCTCCCCAATAAGTTTCCAGTGTCCCATTCACAGAAGAACTCAATTCATTATACCCTCAAACCATCCATTCCTTCCTCACCCTGGTTATCAGCTATGTACCCTCTGGAATCTTTTATGTGCTGTGTGCTAAGTCTCTTAGGTTGTGCCCGAGACCCCGTGGACTGTAGCCTGCCAGGCTCCTTTGTCCATGGGATTCTCCAGGCAAAAATACTGGAGTAAATCTTTTATGAAAATACTCAAATAAGGCCTGATCAATAGCCTCTGGCAAGTGTGCTCTTACAACAGCCTCTAATTCAAGGTCACAATATGAAAATATGTAGCATAATTTGGCAATGATTCTTAAACAAAGGCTGTGTTAGAACTGCCTCGGGGCCTTATAAATACAATTCCCCTTTGGCTTCCTCACCCTGATCATTGCAGTGCAGCCTATCTGAGCTGGGTCCCAGGAGGCGGGTGATTACTGGATCATACTTGGAGAAATGTCACCTTACTGATCCAGGGAACATAAGACACACACAGTCCCCATGGGATCATCTTCTGTTTGACATCGTGGGACAAGGTGACAGGAGAAAACCCAGCTGGGTGGTTGTGAGGAGGTCAGAGCAGGATTGAGGCAAAGGAATAGCAGAGAGACCCAAGCATCCACAGCCAAGTCAGGCTCTCCTGCGCATCTGGAGAAGTCTCCCATCCCAACACTGATACAGAGGATCTAGCATCTGCATCCTTGCTGGTCATCGGTTTCCTGAAGCATATGGACAAGGATACACTGACCCACAGCTGTTGGAATCTGAAGGAGTCCTGCTTTGCATTTCCAGTTGGCCAGTGTTTCCACAAGCTCGCCTGCTGCTGTGTTGAGCTGATGGGCAGGTTTTGCGAGACCTTCTCTCCAGCATCACTCAGAGAAAGACCTTGAGGTCAGAGCCTTAAAGGCAGGCAGTGCGAGGAACACAAGTGGGCTGTGCATCAACTCAGCCTCCCTCGCGCAACTCCCACCTGGTGGGTCCAGGCTGCCTGTCTTTCATAGGACAAGTCACTTGATTAGCACCTGCCCAGGGAAAGCAGGGTGTCTGCCTGGAGCAGCCGAGGGTCAGTGGCAGACGGAGAGGCAGAGGAAGAGTGAGTCGCTGTGGACTCCCCACTTCAGTGTCGAGTAGATGCCGGTCAGGTGCTTTGCGCTCCACTTGCTCCACCTGTAACCAAAAAGGATGCCCCAGCCGAGCTGACTGTTCCTAGTACTATCCTGAGGGCAGCTCCCTTCGTGAGTGAAATGGTCCGGCTCCTGCCATCTGGAGCACAGAGAGAGAGGGAGGCGTTTTAATTATCCCGAACCTTCAGGAGACAGTGGATGACGAGGAGAGGAGTCTACGGGAGTGATGCAGGTCCTTCAAGTTCACCAAAAGTAGCGTCCTCCACAAGCCAGGCTGAGGACTGAGGGACGGATGCAGTCAGTCTCCTGCCAGCCAGCAGCTGAGGGACCTGGGGGCTGGCTGCAGGCATCACTGCTTCATATGCTTTTTGTGGGTAGGACACTTTACTCTCTCAAAGGTTGTTAAGGACCCCTCCGAAGACCTTTGCTTGTTTTGATGAACAATATCAATATTTACTATATTAGATATTAAAACTGAGAAAACTTGAAATATGCATTTACTACCTCATTTATTTTTGGCCACGCTAGGTCTTTGTGGAGAAGGCGATGGCACCCCACTCCAGTACTCTTGCCTGGAAAATCCCATGGACGGACGAGCCTGGTAGGCTGCAGTCCATGGGGTCGTTAAGAGTCGGACATGACTGAGCGACTTCACTTTCACATTTCACTTTTGTGCACTGGAGAAGGAAATGGCAACCCACTCCAGTGTTCTTGCCTGGAGAATCCCAGGGACGGGGGAGCCTGGTGGGCTGCCATCTATGGGGTTGCACAGAGTCAGACACGACTGAAGAGACTTAGCAGGTCTTTGTTGCTGGGCCAGGCTTTCTCTAATTACTGCAGCTAGGGGCTACTCTCTAGTTGCAATGTGCAGGCTTCTCTGTGCGGTGGTTTTTCTTGTTGCCGAGCAGGGGCCCTAGAGGGTCCCCACTTTAGTAGTTGTGCTGCATGGGCTCAGTTGCACTGTGGCATGTGAGATCTTCCTGGGTCAGGGATTGAACTCATGTCCCCTGCATTGGCAGGTGGATTCTTAACCACTGGACCACCAGAGAATGAACAGTAATAAAATTAAAATGACAAGTTAAAAATATCCCATCTTAAGGAAAATGACTGTTCAAAACAAAAGAAAATTACTGAGCATGATGTTGTTTTACATCTTTGCATATCTTCTTAATGCATGGATGAAAGAAGATTCTTGTATCTTCTGCATTCAGTTTGTTGAAGTATCATCATATAGCCTTTACAAATTTCACTGGATAACTCATGAGTAAAAAAGGTCATAATATGATTTTGAAAAGAGTTTTTATCCCCAGAGACCCCCCAGAAGAGTGTCAGAGACCCTGAGGGTCTCCAGATCCCTCTGTGAGGCCACCACTCTGGGACCCGCAAACCTGTGTCAGTGGAGCCTGGGTCTGCCCTGTGCGGATCCCCTGGCTGTGTTTGCGTGGAAACCTCCTCACCAACACAGGGGCCACCAGCCAGGAACTACTGTGCAAGTTAGTCTTAGAAACACTACTGTGAGGGTCTCAGGGTTGAGGCTTCATATGCGGATAAGAGGGTTTCTCATTTACCAAGGTAGGCCCCAAAGAGTAACCTTGTCCTTCTTACGATGCCTGCAAGGTTGGGCGTCTTAGGAATAGGGGTTGCCACAGCCCAGGAGGTCACACACTCTCCTCCCCTACCACACATAGTCAGCCATGAGTGGTGTATCGACTTCTGCAGCACGTGTTCAGAAGGTGAGAGGTGTGTTTACTACCAAGTGCTATTTCTAATTTTCAGTGTGAACACGTGGACCTTTGTATGTCCTGGAGCAGAGTGTGGGCACCACCTGCTTTTCCCCTTCAGTGGGATTGAGCAGTCAGGGTAACATTCCGGATAATGACTGTCAAACTGAAGCTGCGAGCAAGGGAATCAGACTGGATCCAAGGTCAGGTTAACAAGCTAGAGCGAGATGAACAGAGACGAGAACCTGGTGGGGAAAGGCAGTGCCAGATCCACCCACTGGAGCCTGACTACTGAACCACTGTCGAAAATAGACTCCCGCCAGCTCAGCTCAAGGTCGGCAGCATCATAGACCAGAGCCAGGAAGGACAAGGGTAGGCCAGGGTTTGGCTGTCATTCTAAAACAAGCGGCTTCTCGAATGTCGGGGTTCTGCTTTGCTGGTTGCCCCACCTGATGCCATATGGTGTCCCTACAGAATACATCTAACCCCATTTCTATAATAGGATATTAGGTACTTACGTCAACTTTATCAGCAGCTCAACATTATTGATTTAAAAAAAAAATAATAGTTCGTGTCAGCTTTGAGCATTTAAAGGTTTCTATGTATATCTTTTTTGAACTACGGTTTCCATTAACTTCGCAAATTTTGCCTGTAGGGACCAAAGTGATCTCTTATCTATTACTTCAGCTTTTAATAGCTTTCCCAATTTTTTAACATTTTCTCCTTTTACAGCTAGACTACTTGTGTGGGAATAATTGATAGTCTAAGTAAGATAAGTAAATTTTCGTTTGTTGTTATTTAATCCCTAACTGGTGTCCAACTCTTTTGTAAAACTACAGATGGCAGCCCTCCAGGTTCTCTGTCCATGGGATTTCCCAGACAAGAATACTGGAGTGGATCTCCATTTCCTCCTCCAGGGTACCTTCCCAACCTAGGGATCGAACCACAGAACACACATTTCCTGCATTGGCAGGCAGATTGTTTACCACTGAGCCATAGGGAAGCCCAAAATACGTAAATTAGAAGTAACTTATTCACACTACGAACAACTGCCCATGAAGGACAAATACACAGACTTTAGAAAAATGTCACTCGCTGGCAGACAAGCGTTAGCCTTTTGGCAGTCAGCTGTCACTTGATGGCTAGCAGTTAAGTGATTACAGTGTTGTGTTTCCACTGGTCTCATCACCCTGTATTCATCAGGATAGTCTGTACTGAGTGTCTCATAAACAAAACTGTGGAAACCAAATTGTTTGTTGAGACAGTTGAACATGATTGGCCTTCCGAGGGCTCCAAGCAGACATTGTCTGCCTTTCCCCTTCATTCTCTATCCATTTTTCTTCTGCTGCCTTGCTCCCTCCTTCATTTAATAAACATGTAGTAAGAACCCATACATAGTTAGGAATTCTGGTTTTTCCCTGATGAAGAGCTTTAAGGTGTTCATGGCTGAGACCAGGCAGGCGTCACACCCCAGAAGTTCATAGAGTGCCCTGAGCACAGCCACTGCCCCCTCACGGTTTGACAACATCAGCCTGTATCATTCACTCTTCCAGGACCCATTTATGCCCTCAACCAGCCAGCTACCATCTCGGAGAAAGAGAAAAGCAGAGAGCAGTCCCAGGAGTTGTTTTTGAAATTGAGAGAGAGAGAGGGTGTGTGTGTGTGTGTGTGTGTGTGTGTGTGTGTGTGTGTGTGTATGCATATATGCATGGCAGGCAGATTCTTTACTGTCTGAGCCACCAGGAAAGCCCATACATATAATAGCTAGCTAGCTATATATATGAAAAGTGAAAGTGTTAGTCGCTCAGTCATATACCACTCTTTGTGACCCCATGATTGTAGCCCTCCAGGCTCCTCTGTCCATGCAATTCTCCAGGCAAGAATACTGGAGGGGGTTGCCATTTCCTTCTCCAGGGGATCTTCCCAACCCAAGGATTGAACCTAGGTCTTCTGCATTGCAGGCAGATTCTTTACCGTCTGAGCCACCAGGGAAGTCCATATGTGTGTGTGTCTGTGTGTGTGTTCTGTCTATAAGTATATACATATCTGATTACCTTAAACTCTGTTTTATAGTATCCTTATATTATTTCAAAATATTGACTCTGCTTCTATTTGTATCTGTTAAGATTAGCAAGGTTAAACTGTGTGTGTGTGTGTGTGTGTGTGTGTGTGTAGAAATAGATGATTAATAGATAGATAGAAGCAATAGATAGGTGTTTAGAGTACAATACCTTCCTTCCATGATTGTGTTATGTATGTGGTCAGTTGTTCAGTTGTGTTCAACTCTTTGTGACCGTATGGACTGCAGCCCACCAGGCTCCTCTGTCCATGGAATTTTCAAGGCAAGAATGCTGAAGCTGGTTGCCATTTCCTCCACCAGAGGATCTTCCAGACCCAAGGATAGAACCTGCATCTACTGCATTACAGGTGGATTAGGGAGCAGAAAATCTAACCTGAGGTCATATGCAGCTTTCGTGATGAGCAGCAAGCCTGTTGTCTTGCATCTTGTGTCTTATGTGTTTGGAGGTTTGGGGAGAATCCTTTCCTCAGAGTTCTCCGTAAACATCCAGTTCCATGCTAATGACAGAAATGCCCTCACGTCCACTCATCTTCCTGGCCCTATTGTTACTTTAATATTCATGATCAGTACATGACCAGAGTGACACTTGTACAAACCTGCATGGCTTCGGCTCAGCACACAGGTCTCTCACAGCCTTAATGCATACAGCTCTTGTTTCCTGCCTGTCTTGCCAGCTGCCTTGTAAATAAAAAGAAGAAAATCGATATCTAGGGGCAGAGAGAATGGTAACTCTTGCAAGGCGTTCACCTGGCCATCACGGCAGAGGCGTAAACTTTGTTTGGATCCACTTCATTCGAGGGTGGGTGAATGCCTGCTTGGCTTCCTGTCTCACAAGGCAACAGCAGAGATGATGCCTTTGAGGCTGTGCTGTGCTGCGGCTTTATGCGATTTGACATCTTTGCAAAATCTGTCTCTCCACAACGAAAAAAATGTCTGTTACAATTTGTGCAAGAATTTGATACCTTAATACATCAGGTGATTTAGACATTTCTTTTAAAGTGTTTCTCTGCTGCATGAGAGTGAAGACCTGTTCGGCTGAAATACCAGTGATGGTCTAGTTCTCCTAAGACTCTTTGGACCAGAGCTCGCATCTTTTGAAGTCAAGCAGTCAGAGGTATAATGGTCAGATTAGACAGGTGAAGCAAAGCATTAGGTGTGACAGCCTGAGTAGGCATGCGGAAAGTGGGCAGGAGAAAGGATGAGGAACTCTTAATAACAGCCAACCGCAAAGCTACTGCTCACATTTGGGGATATGCTCCCGACAAAACCTTAACCTATGGTCCTGATGCCAGCTGTCATCCAGAGAGCAGAGACAGCTGATTTTATTGCTGGCTTTGTGAAACTTCAAAAATCCCATCACCTTGTTTGTGGTGACGAGAGTGGAGCGATGCCAGCCTGTTATCACCTCTGAGCTTCCAAGATGCTCTCAGTTATAAAGCAACAAGTTTAGAGAGAAAAGCATTAAGTTATGATCGGAATGGCACTTGACTCTGAGGAAACCTCAGTAGCTCTGATGAGCCAGTGTGGAGTCCACGTGATTCATTCATACATACATACATCATTCATACATACATTCTTGATGCTTTTCATTTCCTCTAATCTTTTAATCTTGGAATCTGGTTCCCTCCAGGGTTTCTGGACAAGGAGGTTCCTTCAGAAGCACACTCTGTGTCCAAGAAGGGTATGATTTACCCCAAAGTAGTTTTATAATAATAATTTCACTGTGGCCACTTACAGCGTGTGTGCTGAGGGCCTCTGCTGAAGGACAACCTGTCCAGGGGAAACTGGCCTCCATGACTAAGTGCCTGGGTCCTTCTTTCTAAGTCCTTCTGTTTCCATGCAGGAGAAGCAACATCAGGACACAACACTAATGAATATCATCAAGGCTGTATGATGTTAAACCATCCTAAAAATATATGTAGATTTTATATTATTGTTGTTTAGTAGCTAAGTCACGTCTGATTCTTTGCGACCCCACGGACTGTAGCCCACCAGGTTCCTCTGTCCATGGGATTCTCCAGGCAAGAATACTGGAATGGGTTGCCATGCCCTCCTTCCAGGGATCTTTCTGACTCAGGGATCCAATCTGCATTTCTTATGTCACCTACATTGGCAGGCAGGTACTTTACCACTAGTGCCACCTGGGAAGCCCAGGTCAAATGCACCTGAGCTTAAAACCCAGCTCCATCACTCCCTTCCTGTGTCACCAGGGAAGTTAATCAGTTTCTCTGAAACTAAGCTTCCCTTTTTTGCAAATTGAGTTTTAAAGAGTCCTCCTCCAGGGCTTTTGCCAGAAATAGATAAGAAGACCAGGTTCCAGTGGATGCTCAAGAAACTCCAAAGAAGTGTCAATGGACACCAAGCCCTGCACAGGCTCCTCCTTCTTGTTAACTATTTCAGCTAAGAAGTGTCACTCCATTATGTTCCACATGGTGTTTTTGCACAAGGAGAAAGCAGGTGATATGCTGAAAAATATGAATGGTTAAAAAAAAAGAGACTTCAGTTGGGACAAAACATTTTTTGATGCTGCCTAACCTACAACTTATATGCAGAGTACATCATGAGAAATGTTGGGCTGGAAGAAGCACAAGCTGGAATCAAGATTTCCAGGAGAAATATCAATAATCTCAGATATGCAGATGACACCACCCTTATGGCAGAAAGGGAAGAGGAACTAAAAAGCCTCTTGATGAAAGTGAAAGAGGAGAGTGA
>NW_011494680.1:9145548-9176189 GCF_000754665.1 Bison bison bison
GGTCACGTATGGATGTGAGAGTTGGACTGTGAAGAAAGCTGAGCGCCAAAGAATTGATGCTTTTGAACTGTGGTGTTGGAGAAGACTCTTGAGAGTCCCTTGGACTGCAAGGAGATCCAACCAGTCCATCCTAAAGGAGACCACTCCTGGGTGTTCATTGGAAGGACTGATGCTGAGGCTGAAACTCCAATACTTTGGCCACCTCATGCGAAGAGTTGACTCATTGGAAAAGACTCTGATGCTGGGAGGGATTGGGGGCAGGAGGAGAAGGGGACGACAGAGGATGAGATGGCTGGATGGCATCACCGACTGGATGCACATGAGTTTGAGTGAACTCCAGGAGTTGGTGATGGACAGGGAGGCCTGGCGTGCTGCGATTCATGGGGTTGCAAAGAGTCAGACACAACTGAGCAACTGAACTGAACTGAACTGAACCTATAGTGTTTAATTTTAGGAAAACTTTTAACACTGATTTGTTGCTGTTCAGTCGCTAAGTCATGTCCAACTCTTTGTGACCCCATGGACTGCAGCATGCCAGGTTCCTCTGTCCTTCACCATCTCCCAGAGTTTTCTCAGATTCATGCCTACTGAGTCGGTGATGCCATCCAACCATCTCATCCTCTGCCACCTGCTTCTCCTCCTTTCCCAGCATCAGGGTTTTTCCAATGAGTGTCTCTTCCTATCAGGTGGCCAAAGTATTGGAGCTTCCGCTTCAGCATCAGTCCTTCCAATGAACATTCAGGGTTCATTTTTTTTAGGATTGACTGGTTTGATCTCCTTGCTGTCCAAGGGACTCTCAAGAGTCTTCTCCAACACCACAGTTTAAAAGCATCAGTTCTTCAACACTCAGCCATCTTTGTGGTCCAATAGTAATTTGTTCAGCTATAAACTGGGGATACAGGCAATGAGTCCTTTAAGCACCTAAGGTAATTTATATCAAATAAAGCCCTCCTACACTTAGACCATATACATAGCATAAATACTGAAAATACATAAATGCTGGAAATCTGTGGCTCCAGGGCCACTTAAAAAACCTGTAATAGAAAAGGAAGCATCTTCCATTCAGTTCCAACATCCAGGAAGAGCACTGGGTGAGGGAATTCTGATCGCTGAGAAGCAGAGAAAACACAGCTGTACAAGAACTAAAACTTAAATACTTTTGCCGCAGAAGCGTTCCTGCCTTTAATCCCTCTAATTGACTGCTCCCGGCTATGCTGACGCATATCTTCACCTGTTTGAAATAAATTGTGTGGAACAGTCTGACTGGAGCTGGGCGATGATGGCGAATTGCTCTATGTCTGTTTACCACAGGAAGTTGATTCCTCTCTATCATTTGTCTTGGGAAAAAATAGTAGGGCCTTTTGAAATGGAGAAAAACATTCTTTCTCTTCCTTGAAGGCTTCTCTTCCCATCGCTGGACTCACCCTCCTTCTCACTGCATCTTTCAGACGTTGCCCTACTCCCAAGTCCTCCTCTGCTGCTCACCAGGGTAGGCGCTCAACCCTCTCCTCCTCCGCCTTCCTCGACCATCCAGCCACCATGGGGATGTTTCCAGGCACCTCTACACCAGTCACTGCAGCCCTGTTCTCTTCCTGGGCTCTGAGAGTCCACTCTGGGCTCTGCAGAGTTACCTGCAGAGCTCTTATGGGGTCACAGAAATGGGGCCTGTCTCAGGGGGTAGAATCCTCAGCTTTGTAGCACCTCCCATGGTCTCTCTTTCCCTGGGTCACCCTCTCTTGCTCCAGCCTCTCTGCCATCCAGACTGGTAACCAGGGCTCTTCCCCTGCATGCTTGACCTGTCACCACCTTCTGGCTCCATGTCTCTACTCCTCCCACCCATCCTCGCTTGTCCCTGATCTACTTGGACATCTCCCACCTCCACCTGGACCCTGACAGGCTTCCATCTTTCCTGCATGAATCCACCTACCAACCTCAAAAGTGATCTCCCTAAATCACAGAGCCGCTCACAGCGTCGATGTCTAAGATCTGAAGTTGGTGACTTTTGCCTACAGAAGAAAACCCACACCATTGATTTGGACTCACTCATGACTGTTCCAAACTGCATGCCGAGCTGTTCTCCTACACGAGTCCTCCTCAGGGCACGGGCTCCCAGCTGGCCGAGCCCTGGGACCTGAGATGCAGCTCCCCTGCCCCTGCCCTCTTCGCTCATTCATCCTTTGCTGAGGCCTCAGCCAGCAGCCCCCGAGCTAGAAACTAGTTTTCCCTGCATGTGCTCCCATGTCATACTGCTTCCACCACTCTCTAATGACTGTTTAAATCTGTCTCTTACCGAAGTTGGTTGTTGGCCTCCCTCATGATTCTGAAAGTTGTGGAGTGCTGTCCCCAAGGATGCTGTACATTTCTTGAGTCCCAGGTGGTGGTTAAGGGGCCAGGCCCTGGAAAAGGACACTGGGGCCTGAAACCTGAGGCCAGCACTATGAGCTCTGGGTTGCTGGGAGGTGACTCACTCGCTCTCACTTCCCTGCCCTGATGGTGCGCAGTGAGGCTCATAACTGACCTTCTGTCATCAGAGTCTCCTGAGGACTGAATAGCGTCACATATGCCAAGTGCTTAGCACAGAGCCTGGTCTACAACACAGGCTCATAAGTGTGAGCTTTGATTCTTCAGTATTATTATTATTTGGTTTTGTACCTGGACTGGGCTTCCCAGGTGGCTCTAGTGGTAAAGAATCCGCCTACCAATGCAAGAGATGTAAGAGACTCAGGTTTGATCTCTTCAATCCGGGTTGGGAAGATTTCCTGAAGGAGGGCGTGGCAACCCACTGCGGTATTCTTGACTGGGAAATCGTGTGGACAGAGGAGCCCGGTGGGCTATAATGCATGGAAGTGCAAAGAGTCAGACACGACTGAAGCAGCCTAGCACACATGCACCTGGAGTGGTGGAAAACACACATGATTTTTTTAACAAGTTGAATTCTTCCAAGAAAGCATTCTTAAAACCTGGGTCTTAAATATTGCTGTGGAGAATTCTAAAAATATAAACAAAAAATAAATCCTACTCAAAAGTGATTTTTTAAAAGCCACAAGTCCCAGTCTCCACCAAAATAAAGAGAGGCATCTGTTCCTCCATTGAGAAACAGAATTTTTTAAAACCCACAGGCTCTTGTTTTATTAACAGAACAGAGATAAGACATGACTCCGTGTCACATGCAGACTATCTGGGAACAGTGTGGGGTTAGAACATTTCTGCTAGTTCTTGGTCAATTGACTGCTCACCTATCTATCACTGATGCTCAAAACCCAAAATGGAAAAACAGGCTAGAAACGAGAGACCAAGCCCTTCGGTGCTGTGGGCCTGAGGCCAGCTTGGAGAAGTGGGTCAGCTCCCTTCTTGTCCCTGACAATCAGTGTCTGTCTTCCAGCTGAGTGAAATGGAGTTGGATAAAGGGGACAGCCACCCCACGTGGCGAAGTGGCCCAGGTGGAGTCGTGATCACTCACAATGGGCATCTTAGTCCGCAGGCTCAGAACTGCCTGGTGACTCCCAGGCTGCACTCAGCCATGAAGGACAGCGGCAGTTCACAGACACTCAAGTGGCTTTCCTGACAGTCCTGCTTCCCTGGAAGATGCTCAGCTTAGGAGATTCAGATTTCATCTCCCCAGATCAGGCAGCGAAACTACTCAGAGAAACGTGGCATCACATTTCAACTCCTTAAAAAATGTCACAGGGCTCCAGACATAGGGTACTCGCAAACCTGTGGCTGGCAGCTGGGTAGGTGCTGACTAACTTGGAGTTGCGCAGGGATTCTGTGACAGTCCCCAAGAGAAAGTAGGAAAGAGACGAAGCAAGGGCTGGTGGTTTGTGGGCTGTGTCCTGGACCAGCTCTGTCTCAAGCTCTAGCATCCACTGATCAACCACGGAAATGAGAACCCACCCCTCTACAAATGTGAGGAAGGAGGAGGCGATTAGACGACTAAGTTGTCTTCCTGTAAACTGTGAACAAAATAAGTCCCTAGTTCTCAGATAAGTAGAAGAGAATGTAACAATCTCTCTTATTCCAAAAAGCACAAAATCTAGAAAGTTATAATGGCGGTGCTCAGTCGTGTCCAACTCTTTGTGACCCCATGGACTGTAGCCCAGCAAGCTCCTCTGTCCATGGGATTTCCCAGGCAAGAATACTGGAGTGGGTTGCCACTCCCTTCTCCAGGGGATCTTCCTGACCCAGGGTTAATGGCAGAGCCAAGCATAACTATGCAGGGCCCTGACCCCTGATCCAATACTCACCTATCACTTTTATACCAGGTGCCTTTGGCTCACCCAGCACACACTGCCTCTTTCCTTCAGTCACAAGAGGTTGTATGACACCAAGGAAACCGAAACATTTTAAGCCCTCAAAAGACTCATTTATATAAAGATATGAAACAATTGAGACAGAGTCATCAGGTTCCTTCTTGTCATCAGCCTGATTTGAATCAGAGACTCTTGGCTCAAGAAGAGACAACCATGTAGAGTTCAGGATGTGAGAAGACTTGGGGAATGCCCCCACACCCGCTTCCCACCCCTGCCGTGCACTCACTGTTCCTGAAGAGCCTGACGGAAGGTGTAGAAGTCAAATGATTTTCTGCCATTGTGATGAGCAACTGAGGAAGAATGACTTGTCCTTTAAGGTTCCCTAGGAGGCAAAGAAGAAGTTTCTGAGACTGTCCAAAGTGGCTTTGATGAGAAGATAATTAATGTCACCAGCAGAACCACCTTCACATTTGAGTCAGATGACAAAATCTTTGACAGTGATGGTCAATCCAGAGATGGAAATCAGAAGACAAACTAAACCAGATTCACCCTGGGTAATTCTATCAACACCTCTTGCTCCTTTCGTTAGTAGTATTTGGTCCAAAATCACATGTATATAAGCATATATAAGTGAAGTGAAGTTGCTCAGTCGTATCCAACCCTTTGTGACCCCATGGACTGTAGCTTACCATGTTCCTCTGTCCATGGGATTTTCCAGGCAAGAGTATTGGAGTGGGTTGCCATTTCCTTCTCCAGAGGATATTCCCAACCCAGGGATTGAACCTGGGTCTCCCACATTGTAGGCAGACGCTTTACCATCTGAGCCACCAGGGAAGTCAAGCATATATAAAATCATATGTATATACATACACATGTATATAATCATATATATGGCAGCATTTTACAGATTTTTTTTTATGTAAGACAAGACAAGGATGAAAAAGTCAGATGCTATATTGATCCTAGGACAATAACGTATCTTCACTTTTTCTTGACAATCTTCCCCTAAAGTTTCTTTCCCTTATTATTTCCTTTTGTGATGGCAGCAGAACAGCACCCTTTAAATGTCCTTTAATAGAAACAACTTTTTAAAAACTCTGTTCAGATCCTTCAAAACTCAGTCTGATTTCTATCAATTTGCATAATCACCAGAGCAGCGTGCTCTGTTAAACAAGTGACATCTGTGTATCCCAGACCCACGGTTTCTGCTTCTCCCATCAGTCTCAGCGACCCTTCTCTCCTTCCTCTACCAGCTATGTTTTGTATGAAAAGATAATAGTGACAAACTAATACAGAATGAGAATATAAGGCTGCATTTTATGTGAAAATATTACTTTGCTGCTAATTAGTAATGGTTGTATGCATTGCTGATGAACACAAGCTAATTCCCTATGTACTTTCAAATGATTACTCATCTCTACGTACACAGTGGCTTTCTGAAAGTAGAAATAGAGATTATGCCTTGATTTATGATTGCATGTTACAGTTTCCCTACATCATAAAGAAATAATGATACCACGTCATTTACTCAAGTCTTAATTGTGTTTTCTACAGTAGAAAGAGAAACCTCAGCAGAGATCATCCTTGAAAGCCAGCTATTAATATATTAAGATGTGTGAAGAATCAGGAAATGATTAGCAGGTCAAATGGAAGCCTTGTCTAACATCCAGTTACCCAGCTGGTCCTTAAAGGCAGGACCATTTTCCATATACTTGCTAATCAGATATTCATTCAGCATTTGCTGTGTGTGATGCTCATTTCTGCGGCCCAGAAGAATTCGAAACTCAGTAGCAATGAGTTTCTATTCTCCAGAAATTTATAGACAAACAGGAGAAAATGACACATACTTATAATAAAGATTTTAAAAGGTAATTGTCATAAGTGAATGTGTTAGTATTTTATCACAAAGGACAAGAGGCAGAAAACACAACTGGAGTTTAGTAGAACAAAAACTTTTGCATCTTTTGTTTTATATTATTTATTTATTGTTGCTCCATAAATTATCCCAAAACTCAGAGGCTTAAAACAACAAAAGCTTGTTATCTCATAGTTAACTACTCTACAGGAATCTGGGTGTGGCTGAGCTCAGTTCCTGGGTCTCAAGGTCTCTCCTGAGTTTACAGTCAGATGTCACTCTCCTGAGCTTACAGTCAGATGAAGTTTCAGCTGAGGTGAGGTGGGGAGGGAGTCTCTGTTTCCAGGCTCACTGATGTGGTTGTTGCCTAGCCTCAGTCCCTGCCCCCTGGGCCTCTCTGTGGTGCTGCCACATGATATGACAACTAGCTTTCACTGTGACACATGGTCTGAGAAACAGCACCCAAGATGGTAGCCACAGCTTTTCAATAACCTAATCTCCATGTGAAGTATCCTATTCACTAAGTCCAGCCCACCTCCAAGGATAGCACATTACACAAGCATATGAAGGTGATGACCATTGGGACCATCTCAGAGGCTGCCAGCCACAAATGCTCTTATTTCCTATTAAATATTGTTGTGTCTGGAGTTCTCCAGTCAATTTTCAAAACCCATCTTGAATCAGAAGTCTAATAAGAATGTTGGAAGAGGACAAACCTTCTGTGTGTCTTACTGCCTTTTCTATATGTTATTAAGAAATCATAAGATTTGTTTCTTCCAGCCATCTTGAGGTAGGTGCTGGAAAGTAATGTGGTGTTTAAGTGCCCCCAAGACAGGGAGCCAAGGTGTGCAGGAGAACTTTACCCATCTCTTCTCCTTGTTTCTTGTTCAGAATGTTTTGTCCTGTCAAAACACACAGAGTGAATCTTGCATAGCTAAGAATAGTCTGTGATCACACAGAAAAAGAACTGAAATCTTAAAGACAGATTAACAAAGAAACACAAGAAGACCATGTGTACTGCCTTTTCAAAGTCACGATTTTATCTCAGATTACTCAGATCAGGAACAAGGGGAGTTCTACCCTTTCTGATTTCCCTGTTACATTTGTGTGAATGTGGAGAGCAGGGGATGGGGAGGGCCAGGCCTGCACATGATGCAGGGGGAAGGAGTTAGAAAAAAGGATATATTAACAGGTCAGAAAATGCACGGTTGTACAAAGTCATGAATACATCAGAAATTAAATGCGTGACATCTAGGTTATCTGCATGTAATGTGAGAAAAGAAATAGATTCTTAGCCCTTGCTTTGGATTCAGCAAGCATTATATTTTATTGAGTTCCTGTTACAGGTCAAGTACTGAATCCTGGGATGAAGCAGAAGGAAAAAAATCTGAATATACATCAACAATTTATTGCTATAGAAAACCAATATCCTCTTTTGTGTTTGGAAACCATCAGACTCCTTTGAATTCTCCAATTACAGAAGAATTCCTGGTCCACTACATTTTAATTTTCCAATTTTCAAACAATTAGAGCCTCATTAGAAAACTTTTGTAAGGACAGAGTGATAATGAAGAGATAACACAGATTATGGAGTCAGAAAGACCTAGGTTTAACATTGGCCTTTCAAGTTATAAACTGACCTCAGACATAGACTTCAATGCATAGAGTTGTAACACTTAACTAATGTGACTCTTGAAAATCCTGTAGAGCTCGACTTGGAATACAGTAGCTCTGCAGTAAGTAGAAGTCAAAATTATTACAATAATAATCACATATAAAGAGAATTATAACCTGGTGGCTTAGAGTGATGTGGAAACAGAGCTAATATAATAGGAAAACCTTGATATTGTCTGAGGAGCAAGCACAGCACAAGCAATATGAGGTCATGATTCCATTCCCGCCATTATTTTAAAATTTGTAATTAAAGGTCTGGCTGGAACTCTGCGGGTAAAAGGAACATGGGGAACTAGGAGAGCTCTCTGGAGGCATCCCCTGCAAGTGATTAAAGGGCTGGAGAACTGGGTCAATGAGAACAGCCCAAAAGAAATAGAGCTACATCTGTTGCATGCTAAGTCACCTCAGTCATATCTGACTCTTTGTGACCCCATGGACTACAGCCTGCCAGGCTCCTCAGTCCATGGGATTCTCCAGGCAAGAATACTGGAGTGGGTTGCCATGCCATCCTCCAGGGGATCTTCTCAACCCAGGGATCAAATAGAGCCAAAGAATATGGAAAAGAAAAGCTGTGAAGGACTCTAAAGATGTAGAAAGGATGGGTTCTTACTCACTTCCTTTAGACTAAGTATACAAGAAGCTTCTGAATTAACATCAGCTTCTTTCAAAGACATTTTGGTTGTAGGTTTGAATTACATGCTATTAATAATTCCATGACCTGCATGGACCATAGCTTCACAGCTTTCATTGCTGGAATCAACTGCAGAGCACTCAAGGATACTACTGGAAATGACCTGACTGAGATCAATTTTGAAGATAGAAAGTCATTAACAGTAATATGCTGGAAGTGACTTGGGTCAGATCATACAGGGCAGCAGTAGGACCTGGTTTCTTCCTCTGGCTCATAATCAAGACTGGAGGACTGTGAACAGAGGGTAACAGGAGAGGCTGTCGTCATGGGAGCAGCCAGGTCAGAGCAACCACCTTGCTTCCATCAACTGCTTTTAGCCATATTGTATCTGACCTGATGCTCACCATCCAATTTTTGCTGTTGTTCTTCAGTTGCTAAGTCACGTCTAACTTTTTGTGACCCCATGGACTGCAGCCTGCCAGGCTCCTCTATCTTTGACCATCTCCCAATCTGCTCAAAATCATGTCCACTGAGTAGGTGATGCTATCTAACCATCTCATCCTCTGTCATCCCGTTCTTCTTTTGCCTTCAGTCTTTCCCAGCATCAGGGTCTTTTCCAATGAGTTGGCTCTTCAAATCTGGTGGCCAAAGTATTGGAGCTTCAGCTTCAGCAACAGTCCTTCTCCTGTAAGACTCATAAAATCACTGTTTTAGACCTATGGGCAGGGTGCGAAATTGGACAGCATAATCATTAATACAGCCAGCTTTTGCAGGGCTAATAGGAGACAGAACATGGACTGACCATGTCATATGCACCATCTCACTTCATTCTCACAGTAATTCTGTACATTGGCAGTATCATTATGCACATTTACAGGCAAGAAAACAGAAGCACAGAAAATTCAAGAACCTTTCCTGGGTCTGTTTCTAATAGCTGCAGAGCTACATCCATGGCATCTGATGAGGTAAATAGGAACCCAGCTGATACCAGCAGCTGAGTACATCATAAGCACTGGGGATTGTTTCAACCACATGTCAATATCCCAAAGAGAATAAATAACCACAGAGGGGGAAAAAAATCTCCTTATGTGTAACTCGGTTTTCATGACTTTTGACTCTTTTATTACCACTAAATCCCCTGAATCTGGCCCAGATCGGCCATGAAGTGAGTGAGCACTTATTGATGGAATGCGGTCTCATGGATGAGACGTCACCACTTCCTGATCCTCGGCATCACCCTCGATCATTTCAGCTCAAGTCACCAACAGCAGAGAGCTTGATGTGGCAGACCACAAACACTGTTATCCTCCCCATGGCCCTTGCATAGAGTTTTAGATTTTAATTAGCTGTGAAGGTTTTAAAAGTGGAATATTTTACACAAATTTCTAGATTTCTTCATTCTTACTCTGCTCCTCTCTGGTCTCCATGTGTTGGTGGCCTCCTCTTAGTCACCCTTGCCAGAAATTGGGGTGTCCACAACTTCCTCCTCTCATCTTACCACATTCACTGGGACCAGATGACTAGTTCTTAAATATTTCTCACGCCCATTTCTCTCCTCCATCCAGTCTGCCACGTCCTAGTTTGAGCTTCATAGCTCTTAACTGTTCCTCTGTAACAGCTGTTCTCCTGTCCAAGGCTTCTCCAAGGCCACCCAGCACAGAAACATCAGTGATCAAGCTAAAAAGTAAATGTAATTAAGTAACCCCAGCTCTTAACACTCATACCTGACCTACCTTTCCCCTTCGAGCCAGCGGAGAGGCCCTCAGTGTTCAGGGCCCTCCACCCCGACCTTATCTCCAGAGTGAATCTCCACCCCATTTTTCTTCCCTCTTGGTTCTTCAGCAACACCAAATGGCTTCAAGTTCCCTGGATAACCAAGAGGTGAATGGCTAGAGTGATTACTGGAAGAATGGGAACATAAATAGGTACAGACATTTGTAAGTAAGAGGATTTTTTAAAGTTGAGGTATAGAGGATTTTTTTAAGTTGAGGTATAGATGATTTACAATGATTCAGGTATACAGCAAAGAGATTCATATACTTCAGTTATACGTATATATGCATATATGGGCTTCTGTGGTGGCTCAGATGGTAAAGAATCTGTTTGCAATGCAGAAGACTTCGTTTGATCCCTCGGTTGGGAAGATCCCCTGGAGGAGGAAATGGCAACCCACCCTACTATTCTCACCTGGGAAACCCCATGGACAGAGGAGGGCTACAGTCCATTGGGTTGCAAAGAGTCGGACATGACTGAGCGACAAACAAATGTTTATACATAAAATGTATACATAAATGTATTCCTTTTCAGATTGTTTTCCATTATATGTCATCACAAGAAACTGAGTAGAGTTCCCTGCGCTATCCAGCAGGTCCTTGTTGTTTATCTATTTCATCTATAGTAGTATGTATCTGTTCATCCCATATTCCTAATTTATCCCTCTCCCATTTCCCATTTGGTGACCATAAGTTTGTTTTCTATGCCTGTGAGTCTATTTTTGTTTTGTACATAAGTTCACTTGTACCATATTTTTTAGATTCTCTTTACAAGTGCTATCATATGATATTTGTCTTTCTCTGACTTCTTTCACTTAATATGATAATCTCTAGTTCATCCATGTTGCTGCAAATGGCATTATTTCATTCTTTTTTATGGCTGAGTAAAGAGGTTTGATTTTCAACATAAAAATGGAAGTCTATGATTCAGTCAAAAAGAACTTGATTTTTTAAGGTTTAATATGGACAACTTGGAGAGTTTCTTTTACTTCTGTAAAGATAACTCAATTGCTTTTCCTGGCTAATTTCTTCGCAATATTTAAGATTTTACCCATGCAACTTTCCCCAGAAACCTTTCCTAAAACTCATAGCATCCCTCACCCCCATCTCTCTCTCTCTCTCTTCCTATCTCTCTCTCAAACACATAGTCACAATACACAGGCTAGATTCGGTACCCTTCATGTCTGTTCCCCTGAGGATCTATACATACATTTACTATGGAACTTAATGTCATATTTTAATTATCTTTCTGCATTTATATCTCCCTATCCATGCTTACGGAGAAGGCAATGGCACCCCACTCTAGTACTCTTGCCTGGAAAATCCCATGGATGGAGGAACCTGGTGGGCTGCAGTCCATGGGGTCGCTAAGAGTCGGACACAACTGAGAGACTTCACTTTCACTTTTCACTTTCATGCATTGGAGAAGGAAATGGCAACCCACTCCAGTGTTCTTGCGTGGAGAATCCCAGGGATGGGGGAGCCTGATGGGCTGCTGTCCATGGGGTTGCACAGAGTTAGACACGACTGAAGCGACTTAGCAGCAACAGCAGCAGCATACATGCTTAAAGGCAAAGATTGTGTATTTTTCTTCTTTGATCCCCAGAACCATACACAAAGTGGTTGAAAACTCCTAAATGAATGAATGAATGAGCAAACCAATGATGATGCCAGAAAATGTAAATATGTATCAGATACTAAAAGGCTATTTATGATAAACTGAGCTGAAAGCAACTCAAACTCAAACTACCAGTTTGAAATCCAATGACATTTGTAACCACCTCCACCATCAGCCCAAACTGTGCTACTAAGTTAAGCATTTACATACATTTTCTCTGTGTCCACATGTCTTTAGGCAAAGGAATAGTGTCCTCTATCAAAGAGAGAAATTTATTTTTTGAATATTGACTGTTTTTCTACAAATTCATAAATGATGTAATAATATTTTGTACCAGTGCCAACAGACACTATTCACAGCCAATTATTTATCAGAATTTCCAGGTAGTAAAAGCAAGTTAGGTCAGCACATCATATAAAATATTTTGTGTTTTAGATTATTACTGTAAACTTTATTTTGCATTCACATGAACATATATTTAGGGAATAGCAGCATTATTGAATTTCATCTTTCAGCAGTTATCTCAAAACAGTTATAAACAATGTTCCATCATGTATAGAATAGACATTCAATAAGTGGAAGCTGTTGTTGCTTAGTTGCTAAGTCGTGTCTAACTCTTTGCAACACCATGAACTGGTGTGATCACTCACCTGGAGCCAGACATCCTGGAATGTGAAGTCAAGTGGGAAGCATCACTACAAATAAAGCTAATGGAGATGATGGAATTCCAGCTGAGCTATTTCAAATCCTAAAAGATGATGCTGTGAAAGTGCTGCACTCAATATGCCAGCAAATTTGGAAAACACAGCAGTGGCCACAGGACTGGAAAAGGTCAGTTTTCATTCCAATCCCAAAGAAAGGCTTTGCCAAAAAATGTTCAAACTACAGTACAATTGCACTCATCTCACATGCTAGCAAAGTAATGCTCAAAATTCTCCAAGTCAGGCTTCAACTGTACATGAACCATGAACTTCAAATGTTCAAGCTGTATTCAGAAAAGGCAGAGGAACCAGAGATCAAATTGCCAACATCCCCTGGATCATTGAAAAAGCAAGAGAGTTCCAGAAAAACATCTACTTCTGCTTTACTGACTGCCAAAGCCTTTGACTGTGTGGATCAGAACAAACTGTGGAAAATTCTTCAAGAGATGAGAATACCAGACCTGGCCTGCCTCCTGAGAAATATGTATGAAGGTCAAGAAGCAACAGTTAGAACAAGACATGGAACAACAGATTGGTTCCAAATCAGGAAAGGAGTACATCAACGTTGTATATTGTCACCCTGCTTATTAAACCTATATGCAGAGTAAATCATGAGAAATGTTGGGCATGATGAAGCACAGTTGCAATCAAGATTGCTGGAGAAATATCAATAACCTCAGATATGCAGATGACACCACCCTTATGGCAGAAAGCGAAGAAGAACTAAAGAGCCTCTTGATGAAAGTGAAAGAGAAGAGTGAAAAAGTTGGCTTAAAACTCAACATTCAGAAAACTAAGATCTTGGCATCTGGTTCCATCACTTCATGGCACATAGATGGGGAAACAATGGAAACAGTGAGACTTTACTTTCTTGGGCTCCAAAATCACTGCAGATGGTGACTGTAGCCATGAAATTAAAAGATTCTCGCTCCTTGGAAGAAAAGCTATTACCAACCTAGACAGCATATTAAAAAACAGAGACATTACTTTTCCCACAAGGATCCATCTAATCAAAGCTATGGTTTTTCCAGTAGTCAAATATGGATGTGAGAGTTGGACATAAAGAAAGGCGAGCACCGAAGAACTGATGCCTTTGAACTGTGATTTTGGAGAAGATTCTTGAGAAGCCCTTGAACTGCAAGGAGATCCAACCAGTCAATTCTAAAGGAAATCAGTCCCAAATTTTCATTGGAAGGACTAATGCCAAAGCTGAAGCTCCAATACTTTGGCCACCTGATGCGAAGAACTGACTCAATGGAAAAGACCCTGATGCTGGGAAGGTTTGAAGGTGGGAGGAGAAGGGGCCGACAGAGGATGAGATGGTTGGATGGCATCACCAACTTGATGGACATGAGTTTAAACAAGCTTCAAGAGTCAGTGATGGACAGGAAAGCCTGGTGTGCTTCGGTCCATGGGGTCACAAAAAGTCAGACATGACTGAGTGCCTGAACTGAACTGTAGCCCACCAGGCTCCTCTGTCCATGGGATTCCCCAGGCAAGAGTACTGGAATGGATTGCCATGCCCTCCTCCAGGGGATCTTCCCAAGCCAGAGATCAAACACGCCTTTCATGTCTTCTACATTGGCAGGCGGGTTCTTTATCACTACCACCACCTGGGAAGTCCTTAAAGAACTAATTATGTAAATCTGAAATGACCCAGCAATTGCACATCCAGGTATTCATCCTAGAGAAAGGAAAAATCACATTCATATAAAAAGCTATAAAAAAGTGTTCACAGTAGCTTTATTCATAATACTTAGACACTGGAAACAACTCAGGTTTCTTCCAACCTGTGAATGGCTAAATAAATGTATGTTTCCATTTATATAACACGCTTGAAATAACAAGATGGTACTAGTGAAGGACAGGGTGAAGGAGGGGACAGAGACAGAGGGAAGTGGGCATAACTCTAAAAGGGAAACTCAAGAGGACCCAATGTTGATGGGCTTGTTCTGCATCTTCATGGTGTCAACACCTTAGCTGTGATTTGTGCTTAAATTGATGTTACCATTGGGGGAAATCAGAGTAAAGTTTCCATGGGATCTTTGTCTGTTATCTCTTCCAACTGCATATCAACTTAAAATTATCTCAAAATGAGAAGAAGGCACAGAAATGTTTGATGAAGGAGTAAGTCAAAGGCAGTGGAAGTGACTGGACCTTGATTAAGTGGAGAAGCAATTAGGGTTGTTCACACTGAAGTTTTGTCTTCCTGCAATAAAGCAAAGTTTATCAGAAGAGAGAAAGGATATCTAAGTATCTCTGTTTGCTTTATCTAGAGAGAGAAGCCTTTTCATGATTTTAAGTGACAGAATTTCTTTAATCCTGAAACATCATTAGCAGGGTAATGCTATGTATAGATTGAATGTGAATTCACTTCAAGTTGAAAGGAATTCGAATCAAAGTTCAAAATACTCTTAAATTCCAGTATTTAATGATATCATTTAGCTATAACTAAAGATCAATTACCTTGGCCTGCTGAGATTTCAGGTATGTAGGCTCTTTATAGCTTGAGAACACCTCCAGTTGCTCTTATTATTTTGAGTATAAAGTATGCGTGTCTACATCATAAAAGTGAATTCTTTGTTGGTGTTTATCAAAAGCCTCTGATCTATACGTAATGTTTGCAGATCCTTAACCCTATGAATAAATAATTTCAAGCACTGTTACTACATACAGCTAATCTGAAATTGTATATTTCAGTTCCTGACATCAACACTTTTTGTACTAAATTTTCTTCATCGTCATATGTTCATGTGCTTAGTCACTTCATTCCTATCCAACACTTCACGACTCTACGGACTCTAGCGCACCAGGCTCCTCTGTCCGTGGAATTCTCCAGGCAAGCATACTGGAGCGGGTTGCCATTTCCTCCTCCAGGCGATCTTCCCAACCTAGGGACCAAACCCACGTCTCTTGAGTCTTCTGCATTGGCTGGTGGATTCTTTACCACAGAGCCATCGGGGAAGCACTCAGCATCATATACTTCCTTCTATATCTTTTCCTTAAGTGTCTTCTTGGAAAAGCTGATGAACTACTCAAGGAAAATTCATTCTTATCAGATAAGTAGTTCAGTTCAACTGAACTATGCTGAGATCTGATTCTTTCTTGGTGGATGGGGACGGTTAATCCAATCATGCCCACATAATACTATGGATTGTAGCATTTGATTTCAAATGCCATCTCCTGTGGTTTTAATTCTGTGTATTATCCAGGAAGAGGTTCCCTGCAATCTGAACATGGACATGAGTGTGGTGGGTGCTGGGGGCAGGGTTGTCTTTGCAAAGTGTAGTAATCATGAGCTTGAGCTTTGGAGCCTGCCTTAGTGCTTGAACAGTCTCCACCATCTCTTTGCCGTGCGACTCAGGGTAACTAGTCTAACTTCTCTGAACCACAGTATCTTCATTAGTAAAATCATGATAATCATAGTACCTACTTCCTAGGAGGTTGGTGAAAATTACACATTTGTAAACATTTTAAAGCAGCACTTGCAAAAAGAAAGCAACGTAAGTGCATTTTCTTTCGTCCTTGATCTGTTGTAAATGACCTACTCCTTGTATCGTCCTGGTACCCAGTCTGGCTTTTTCTCCAGTTAGAAAAGGGCAAGGACTTCCCTGGTGGTCCAGTGGTTAAAAATCCTACTTGCAATGCAGGGGACATAGGTTCAGTCTTTGATCAGGGAACTAAGATCTCACATACCTTGGCAGCCCACATGGCACAACTAAGACCCAACACAGCTGAATAAATAAATAAAATAAATATACTTTTAAAAAGACAGACAATGGTGGCAGAAGTTAGGGATGGGGTATGGAAGCTACACTGGTCTTAGCAGTAATTTTTGAGTAAACTAATTGACAGGTCATTTGATACATATATATATTTATATAGTTTATAGACATGAAAACATTTGTGGGAAATCTGAAGTTCCCAGAAAATGTCACATATCAGATAAAGTATGTTACTTTCATCTTTATTATTACTCTTTCTTCTGGAAAGTCTTCTTATCTAACTGCCACCCTTGACCTTATTTTTATCAGCTTTTCCATGAAAAGTCCATACTTGGCTCATTTAGGTCTAAGCTCCTTCTCTCCTTGACTTAATCTCCTTCTTATCATCAGAGAAGGGCAAAGAAAAGGAAGATCAGGGGACCTGTTTCAGTCTGGGTCATCCCGTGGTTTTCCCAATGGCCCCTCTCAGCTGGCATCCACTCCTCACCTGCCTGGTTGCCATTCAACCACTGATCCCCCCCAGCCCTCTGTGTCCAGTCTTCAAGGAGACAAACTGGCTCTTAAAGAAGCATTGCTTTTCAGTTTACTTAAAATATTCACAGTTTAAATTTAAAATACAGATATATTTTTGTAAGTATATATGGCACTTTTCTTGCAGTAGTGAAAGTGTCAGCCGCCCAGTTGTGTCTGATTCTTTGTGACACCATGGGCTGTAGCCTGCCAGGCCCCTATGTCTGTGGAATTCTCCAGGCAAGCACACTGGAGGGGGTTGCCATTACCTACTTCAGGAGATCTTCCTAACCTTGGGATTGAACCCAGGTCTCCTGCATTGTGTGCAGATTCTTTACCATCTAAGCCACCAAAGAATTATTTTTTTCTATTCAAAATATTGAGACAAAGCTATATCACAGAGGAAAAGACCTAAATAATTATAAATGCAATTGGCTTATAATTTCTTAAAAATTAGTTCACAAACTTTGCCTTGGTATTATAACATCATGGAGGGAATTTTTTTCATTAATGTCATAGACAACGATGAATCTGTCTGCCCTTTGATGGAGAAAGATAAGAGGCTTATGGAAGCTTCCTGATGGGAGAGACTGACTGAGGGGGAAACTCACATGGACCACAGCCTTGTCTAACTCAATGAAACTATAAGCCATGCCGTGTAGGGCCACCCAAGACAGATGGGTCATGGTGAACTTTTCTGACAAAATGTGGTATACTGGAGAATGGAATTGCAAACCACTTCAGTGTTCTTGCCTTGAGAACCCCATGAATAGTATGAAAAGGCAAAAAGATATGATACTGAAAGATTAACTCCATAGGTCTGTAGGTGCCCAATATGCTACTGGAGATCAGTGGAGAGATAACTCCAGAAAGAATGAAGAGACGGATCCAAAGCAAATACAACACCCAGTTGTGGATGTGACTGGTAATAGTAGCAAACTCTGATGCTGTAAACAGCAATATTGCATAGGATCCTGGAATGTTAGGTCCATGAATCAAGGCAAATTGGAAGTGGCCAAACAAGAGATGGCAAGAGTGAACATTGACATTTTAGAAATCAGTGAACTAAAATGGACTAGAAAGGGTGAATTTAACTCAGATGGCCATTACATCTACTACTGTGGATAAGAATCCATTAGAAGAAATGGAGTAGCCATCACAGTCAACAAAAGAGTCCAAAATGTGGTAACTGGTTGCAATCTCAAAAATGACAGAATGATCTCTGCTCATTTCCAAGGCAAACTATTCAATATCACAGTAATCCAAGTCTATGCCCTGACCAGTAATGCTGAAGAAGCTGAAGTGGAACAGTTCTCTGAAGACCTACAGGACCTTCTAGAACTAACACCCAAAATAGATATCCTTTTTATTATAAGGCACTGGAATGCAAAAGTAGGAAGTCAATAAATACCTGGAGTAACAGGCAAATTTAGCCTTGGAGTACAGAATGAAGGAGGGCAAAGACTAATAGAGTTGTACCAAGAGAACGCACTGGTCACATCAAACACCCTCTTCAAACAGTACAAGAGAAGACTTTACACCTGGACATCACCAGATGGTGAACACTGAAATCAGATTAATTAGATTCTTTGCAGCCAAAGATGGAGAAGCTCTATACAGTCAGCAAATACAAGACTGGGAGCTTACTGTGGCTCAGATCATGAACTCCTTATTGCCAAATTCAGACTTAAGTTGAAGAAAGTAGGGAAAATCACTAGACCATTCAGGTATGACCTAAATCAAATCCCTTATGACTATACAGTAGAAGTGACAAATAGAGTCAAGGGATTAGATCTGATAGACAGAGTACCTGAAGAACAATGGATGGAGGTTCATGACATTATACAGGAGGCAGTGATCAAGACCATCCCCAAGAAAAAGAAATGCAAAAAGGCAAAATGGTTGTCTGAGGAAGCCTTACAAATAGCTATGAAAAGAGGAGAAGTGAAAGGCAAAGGAGAAAAGGAAAGATACACCCATTTGAATGCAGAGTTCCAAAAAATCGCATTAAGAGTTAAGAAAGCCTTCCTCAGTGATCAATGCAAAAAAATAGAGGAAAGCAGTAGAATAGGAAACACTAGAGATCTCTTCAAGAAACTTAGAGATGCCAAGGGAACATTTCATACAAAGATGGGCACAATAAAGGACAGAAATGGTATGTACCTAATAGAAGCAGAAGATATTGAGAAGAGGTGGCAAGAATACACAGAAGAACTATACAAGAAAGATCTTCATGACCCAGATAATCATGACAGTATGACACTCACCTAGAGCCAGCCATCCTGGAATGCAAAGTCAAGTGGGCCTTAGGAGGCATCACTACAAACAAAGCTAGTGGAGGTGATGGAATTCCTGTGGAGCTATTTCAAATCCTGAAATATGATGCTTTGAAAGTGTTGCAGTCAAGTGGCAGCAAATTTGGAAAACTCAGCAGTGGCCACAGGACTGGAAAAGGTTGGTTTTCATTCCAATCCCAAGGAAGGTAATGCCAAAGAATGCTCAAACTACTGCAAAATTACACTCATCTCACATGCTAGCAAAGTAATGCTCAAAATTCTCCAAGTCAGGCTTCAACTGTACATGAACCATGAACTTCCAGATGTTCAAGCTGGATTTAGAAAAGTCAGAGGAATCAGAGATCAAATTGCCAACATCTGCTGGATCATTGAAAAAGCAAGAGAGTTCCAGAAAAACATCTATTTCTGCTTTATTGACTATGCCAAAGCCTTTGGCTGTGTGGATCACAATAAACTGTGGAAAATTCTGAAAGAGATGGGAATACCAGACCACCTGACCTACCTCCTGAGAAATCTGTATGCAGGTGAGGAAGCAACAGTTAGAATTGGACATGGAACAACAGACTGATTCCAAATAGGAAAAGGAGTACATCAAGGCTGTATATTGTCACCCTGCTTATTTAACTTATATGCAGAGTACATCATGAGAAGTGCTGGGCTGGATGAAGCACAAGCTGGAATCAAGATTGATGAGAGAAATATCAATAACCTCAGATATGCTGATGACACCACACTTACTGCAGAAAGTGAGGAAGAACTAAAGAGCCTCTTGATGAAAGTAAAAGAGGAGAGTGAAAAATTTGGCCTAAAACTCAACATTCAGAAAACGAAGATCATGGCATCTGGTCCCATCATTTCATGGCAAATAGATGGGGAAACACTGGAAACAGGGAGAAACTTTATTTTGGGGGGCTCCAAAATCACTGCAGATGGTGACTGTAGCCATGAAATTAAAAGACGCTTGCTCCTTGGAAGAAAAGTTATGACCAAACTAGACAGCATATTAAAAAGCAGAAAAATAATTTTTCGAACAAAGGTCTGTTTAGTCAAAGCTTTGATTTTTCCAGAAGTCATGTATGGATGTGAGAGTTGGACTATAAAAAAAAAAAAACTGAGTGCCAAAGAATTGATGCTTTTGAACTGTGTTGTTGGAGAATATTCTTGAGAGGCCATTGGACTGTAAGGAGATTCAATCAGTCCATCCTAAAGGAAATCAGTCTGAATATTCATTGGAAAGGCTGATGCTGAAGCTGAAACTCCAATACTTTGGCCATCTGATGTGAAGAACTGACTCATTTGAAAAGACCCTGATGCTGGGAAAGATTGAAGGCGAGAGGAGAAGGGGCCGACAGAGCATGCGATGGTTGGATGGCATCACCGACTTGATGGATATGAGTTTCAGTGAGCTCTGGGAGTTGGTGATGGACAGGGAGGCCTGGCGTGCTGCAGTCCATGGGGTCGCAAAGAGTTGGACACAACTGAGGGACTGAGCTGAACTGAACTTAATAGCAAATCTATACAGAATTCACTAAATGATGGTATTTCAAGGGATCAGGAGTGGCTTGTACCATAACTGTGACTGAACGGCAGCTAACATAGGAACAGACAATAATAGGAAACCCATTCACTAACTCGAGCTTTATTTAGCTTTTTTACTCTTTTTTTCAAGACTACTGATTTGAGTGAAGTTCTCCCTTTTTATGGGTCTGTTGATGATCATTCATAAATGAAGAGAAGTTTCAGTTTCTGTGAGTCCGTATTTCAACCCAGAAAAAAAAGACATTGTCTTCTCTACAAAGGGAAAATATTTCCTTAAATGAAAAAAATCCTATAAATGTTTTTTAAATGAAGAATGGAATGGAGCAAGGGCCTACTTCTTTTTTTCAAGTGTAGTTAATTTATAAAGTATTAATTTCAAGTGTGCAGTAAAGTGATTCAGTTATGTATATGTACATATATATTCTTTTCCATTATGGGTTGCTACAAGATATGGAATAGAGTTCCTTGTGCTCTACAGTAGGGCCTTGTTGGTTCTTTCATATACAGTAGTGTGTATATGTTAATCCCAAACTCCTAATTTATCCCTTTGTCTTTTCCCTTTGGGTAACCATAAGTTTATTTTCTATGTTCGTGAATTCATTTGAATTCTGTTTTGAAAGTTCATTTGTATCATTTTGAGTACTATTTCACTGTATATATGTACCACATCTTTTTTATCCATTCGTCTGTTAATGGACAGTGTCCAGTTCTTTAAATAACTAGCTACCACCAGAGAAAAATCTAACTTTTTCTTTAGTTTACTTACTTTCTTATATATATATATACACACACACTCACCAAGAGGTTGCAGAGAGTTGGACACAACTGAGCAACTGAACAACTAAACAACAACAGCAACATGAAATAACATAATGTGAATTTTAAGACCTTCATTTTGGGTGTTTTTGCTTGATACTAAGTTTTGTCAGGATATATATGGACAAATGGCCTTGAAGCCTGTTTAAGTATTAGTTAACTGGGTAAAATCCAATTACAGTATAGGAGCCAGTTTGAAAATAAGATTTTACTCTGCAATTGGTGATATGAAAACTAAAGCTACTTCCCATTAATATGCACAGAATATTCAGTCCTAAGACTTTATTTTAATCATTATTATTCATCATACAAAGTTTGCAAACGGTCCCCTGTGGATGAGTCGGACTTAAGTCTGTAAATCTGTTCATGGTAATGGGATTTCCACCCACTCAATGTGGTGAAGGTAAATCCCACTGTGCTTCGACTTGACTGCTTTTTTATTTGTTCAATGGAAAGACAGTTGAATTCGGAAAGTCTTCACAGAGTTACACTGTGCTTGCCTATTTAAGCCCCAGGGCTGTCCCTTGCCTGGCTTTTAAGACTATCTGGGGGCCCAACTGGCCATTTCTTTCCTGACATGAAAAGTGGGGTTAAACCTGATGCCCATCACACAACTTCTCATCCTATGAAAACCCATGCGTTTGCTATATAAACACCTAAGCGTGAGTACAGGTGCTTCTAAGTCTAAAGAATAGTCATGCTTTTGAAAACAGGGCCCCTCACATGCGCATAATGGGACCAGAAGTCTTAGCTGCTCAACCAACCAGAGGATGTACCCATTCCAACATCAGCGCCACTTGCTCAGGGTTTTCAGAAGACGCACACATTTTATCTGGGATAAAACATTCAGTCCATTTACAGGGTTAACATATTGGTTCGACACATTAACCAGGATCAGTTTGAAGACCCATTACCTATTGTGTTGATACAAATGAACTTACTTACAAAACAGAAGGAGAATCACAAACTTAGAGAATTAACATATGGTTGCTGGGGATGGAGGGGTGGAGGGGAAGGATGAGGGGGAAGGGATAGTTAGGGAGTTTGGGATGGACATGTACACACTACTGTGTTTAAAATGGATAACCAACAAGGACCTACTGTATAGCACAGGGAAATCTGCTCGATATTATGTGGCAGCCTGGATGGTGAGGGGGGGAGTTGGGGGAGAATAGATACATGTATATGCTTGGCTGAGTCCCTTCACTGTTCACCTCAAACTATCACAGCATTGTTAATCAGCTACACTCCAATTCAAAATAAAAAGTTCAAAAGAAAACAACACCAAAAATATTACCCATTGTGTCAGAGGAGTGGTCTCCTTCCTTAGAATGGAATACAGTGGAGGGAAGGAGACAAGCCGGAAGCTTAGGGCTTCGGGGACCCTGTGAGGCCCCCAGGGAATGAGCAAAGAGCAGCATGAAGCAGCTGCATCTGACTGCAGTGGGAGGAAAGGAACTTACAGGCAAATTTGGTCCATTTCATAGCCATACCGATGGCTAGAGCTAACAGGCATTCTAACTTTTCAATCCACTTAAAATACAATCTTAGAAAACAAGTTAGCTGCCTCTGAAAGGTTCTAGCTGACCCTCAAAGGGTTGCTTGTGCTCTGAGGCAAAAAGACAAATGCTCTGCAAAGGTTTTTGCACACTGAAATGCTTTTCCCTTTGTCCCGTGGAAGGACAGCTTAATTCCAACAAGCTGCCCTCTTACGAATCACCTTTTGGTACAGTATATTTTCTCAGATGTTATGTATTTATCATTGGAAAAGACTCATGCTTGGAAGGATGGCGGGCAGGAGGAGAAGGGGACGACAGAGGATGAGATGGTTGGATGGCATCACGAACTCCATGGACCTGAGTTTGAGCAAACTTCAGGAGATGGTGAAGGACTGGGAAGCCTGAGGTGCTGCAGTCCATGGGGTTGCAAGAGTCGGACACCATTGAGCAACCGAACAACAATGTATTTATGAAGTACACCACTTTCCTTACTCATGCAAATGCATTATCTATGTCTTTAATATACAAGCTGTTTTACAGATTGGGTTTTAAAAGGAGCCACAGAATATGTTTGATCACAACCATTTTTCTTATTAAGACAAAAGGGCAGGTTCCTGATGCCCACAGAGGCCAAGGCACTTTACTGTGCAGAGTTTCTATTTTCAAGACACGATTTAGCCAGCCGAAATTTAACCCCTGAGAGCCCTTCATTGTCGCAGTCTGTTAGAAAGAGCGTCACTGATGTTACTGCTCTGCTAAGAATAGTCCGCAGATGTGCTTTTAAGTAAAGAGGGATTTAAAAATAAATGTATTTGACAAGTTGCTGATCAGAAGCCTATATTTACCACAACCAAATTAGAATGGTGTTGCATAGAAGTTGAAGTGTATCCTGGAAAATTCCTGAGATGTGTTCGGATTTGACCTCCAAAGTCTTTGTCCATGACTTTGGAAAGCTATCTGGGATTCTCTGGGCCACACTATTTCTTATAACTCAAAGAAGACCTTTCTCGTTATGGTCTTTGACCTCTAACTTCCCACATGGCCAAGCCGTTGTCAAGTCCATGTTGTCAGAAATGGCCATTCCTTGGCATAACTCATATTTCTACTACAGCTGCACATGTGGAAAGGAAACTTTTTCTTTTCAAGATATTTCAGCCAAGCTGTGTAGCATGTGGGATCTTAGCCCCCAACCAGGGACTGAACCCATTCCCCCTGCAGTGGAAGCAGAGTCTTAACCACTGGACCACCAGGGAAGTCCCAAAACTGTTGGTTTTTTTTCCTAAATTCCAAATAGGTAATTCTGCATAGTTATAACAATGGTTTTCAAATAAGATTAGGTAATAAACTGGGTCTTCCCTGGTGGCTCAGATGGTAAAGAATCCGCCTGCAATGCAGGAGACCCGAATTTGATCACTGGATTGGAAAGATTCTCTGAAGAAGGAAATGGCAACCCATTCCAGTATTCTTGCCTGGAGAATCCCATGAACAGAGAAGCCTGGTGGGCTACAGTCCATGGGGTTGCAAAGAGTTGGACAAGACTGAGTGACTAACATTTTCACTTCCACTAAGTAATAAACTACAGCACTGTTAGAGTTAGACACATATAATGGGTCGAATTCTTTGGTTTTAGATTCCAGCAGCTATTCCAGACCTCTGTAACAGGGAACATTGTTAAAGTACCAGCATGAAGCAGAATGCCTGGGATGACTCAGTATCAGAAAACACCCATGATTCTGGTCCCCACTGACTCTCCTCCTGAGCTTTCTGAACTGCAGGCAAGCGGGCAGTTCATCTTGTAAGTTGTCATTCATAAATTCATAATCACAGAATCTGAAAACTGGCCAAACTGAGTCTCCACTTTTAGGGCTAAACCCTCCGTCTCTTGTGGGCCTTCATCCTGCAGGAGAATAGAAAAGTATGTGCAGACTTAACGAAACAAATAGAAATAACAGACAGTTTGTGATGCTGTCACGTTTAGTTGCAAAACTATTTGTAAAAAACAATTAAGCCAAATAAAGTTCCTCTGTTCTGAACCACAGAAAAAGAGGGAGAGAGAAATGGTTCAGACCCACGCTTCTGTGATGGCATGTGACTTCTCTTCTCTGAGCTCCACTTCCCCCTGCAAAGTAAAGCTGTTGGACTTGACGGTCTTCAAGGGCCTTTCAAGGTCCAGGAGCTGATGGATGCAGACACCATGGTCCCACCGTAGTGCACCTGAGACCAGGGTATGTGCCCCACAGAGAGCTCTCAAATACACAGAGGCTCTCATTACTTTCACTGCTTTCTGCCATATCCAGGTTTCTAAACAAAAAAAAAATCTGTGTTTCAAGAATTATGGGATTTGCTGCTTCTGCTCAGAGTTCAACGCAGAGATTAACAATTAAATACGAGTTCTTCATGGTAAAAAAAAAAAAAAAAGTTCTATAAAGGAAGTAAGTTGTGCATAACAGTACTGATAGCAGGATTCTGATATCCAACCTGAATCAAGAGATGGTTTTAGCAAGCAGGTTATTCAATTTGCTATATTAAAAAGGGAGGTTTCTAGCCCCAATCAGATTTAAAAGTTTGCATGTGGCTTTTGAATTGGGATTAAGTAGCCATAAGGAGGATGGTCTAAGGATTCTGATCTAATTTCAAGAGTTTATAACACAAGTCCAAAGTTTCTCTTATTGTAATTAGGTTTCCAGCTACTACATGGTCAATTTTCAGTTCAGTTCAGTCACTCAGTTGTGTCCGACTTTTTGCAACCCTGCGGACTGTAGCACACCAGGCTTCCCTGTCCTTCACCAACTCACTGAGCTTGCTCAAACTTATGTCCATCAAGTCAGTGATGCCATTCAACCATCTCATCCTCTGTCATCCCCTTCTCTTCCTACCTTCAATCTTTCCCAGCATCAGGGTCTTTTCCTAACAGTCAGCTCTTCACATCAGGTGGCCAAAGTATTGGACTTTCAGCTCAGCATCAGTCCTTCCAATGAATATTCAAGACTGATTTCCTTTAGAATTGACTGGTTGGATCTCCTTGCTATCCAAGAGACTCTCAAGAATCTTCTCCAACACTACAGTTCAAAAGCATCAATTCTACAGTGCTCAGCTTTCTTTATGGTCCAACTGTCACATCCATACATGACTACTGGAAAAACCATACATTTGACTAAATGGACCTTTGTCGGCAAATAATTTCTCTGCTTTTTAATATGCTGTCTAAGCTTATAATAGCTTTTCTTCCAAGGAGCAAGTGTCTTTTAATTTCATGGCTGCAGTTACCATCTGCAGTGCTTTAAAGCCCAAGAAAGTAAAATCTCTCATTGTTTCCATTGTTTCTCCATCTATTTGCCATGAATTGATAGGACCAGATGCCATGATCTTTGTTTTTTGAATATTGAGTTTTAAGTCCACTTTTTCACTCTCCTCTTTTACTTTCATCAAGAGGCTCTTTAGTTCCTCTTCACCTTCTGCCATAAGTGTGGTGTCATCAGCATATCTGAGGTTATTGCTATTTCTCCCTGTAATCTTGATTCCAGCTTTTACTTCATCCAGTCCAATTTTTTTTTTTTTTTTTGCTATAAAGAGATCCCATGGGCATGCATGCTAAGTCACTTCAGTCATGTCCAACTCTTTGCAACCCTATGGACTGTAACCCACCAGGCTCCTCTGTCCTTGGGACTCTTCAGGCAAGAATACTGGAGCTGGTTGCCCTACCCTCCTCCAGGGTATCTTCCCAATGCAGGGATCAAACCCACATCTCTTATTCTCTTGCATTGTCAGGTGGGTTCTTTATCACTAGAACCACCTGGAAAGCCCCTAGAAACCACACAAGTCCCCCTAAATCATACATATCTGAGGATATGAACAAGGTATTATGTGACACAAACTGGGCTAGTTAGTATACATATATTGTTTTATTTATTGAAATGCAGTGCTTATACTGGTAAAGATGTGAGCTCTGAAATCAACTGTCTAGGTCAAATCTGTTATTCACTGTCAAGAAAATGTAGGCATGATAGTTAATCTGTGTATGCCTCAGCATTTTCTTCTATAAAATGGAGATTTTAAGTAATACCTACTTCTTAGGAGAGGATTGAGAGGATGAAATGAGAGACAGTAAGTCCCTTACATAAGAATGAGCTCTGTTCTGAGAGTCCAATTTGTTAGTAAGTCCAACAACATTAGCCTAAGTACCCACCTAACACAATCAGCTGTGTAGTACCATGCTGTAATAGGTGTATAATACTTCTTACACAAATAATACATAAAAAGCAAACAAAAGTAAAGCATTTTCAATCTCTCAGTATTGTACCTTGGAAAGTACAGTGGTACAGTACAACAGCTGGCATACGAGGGCTGGGATTGAGTGAACAGGCAAGAGGAGTTACCGACTAGAGGAGGGAGAGGAGGTGGGAGATGGTAGAGCTGAAGGATCGTCAGCAATAGGGGATGGAGGGTAAGCTGTGATGTCACTCATACCTGAGTTTGATGGCTCAGGTTCTGGTTCCTTGCTGGATTCAATTCTAACTATCTCTTGCTTCCAGACATCCTGGGCTTGCAATAAACATACTGTACCCTATACATACTGTGCTTTATAGAGTACCGTACAGTAAAGTACACAAAACCACAACCCCTTGTAGGGGATGTGCACACACGACAATGTACACCAGATGTATGAACTAACTTCCGTGATTGGACATGTGAACACATGTTCATATTTTTGAAAGTTCACAACTTGAATGTTCTTATGTAGGGGAGTTACTACAAACTCTACAGTGATTAAAGCAAGATTCAAAGAAGACACTCAAGTAAAGTTAGCAAACAAGATGTCTCTGTTTAGTAAAATTCATGACCGAGCAAGAATTGTTTTGCATGTGGTTTACAAATTGGCCCAACTGGCAATTTAGACTGAACAACACGAGTGAGAAATTTTAGAAAGGAAATGTTAAGTGAGTTACAAAGAGCAAGACACATAAATGTGAAGAATCACAGGGCCTCCTTTAAAGAAACTAGGACGGGGTAGAAACAAGATGCATGGATTCAAACTGGAAAAGTTCAGAGTATACTCATGAGAGAAGATGTGACAACTAGAGCAGCTGAAGAGCAGAGAGAGGCTGGATCCAGCACGGCTCGGTGAGTGGACACCAGGGGCACATTACCTGATGAAGAAAGTTAACTTAGGTCTGAACACAATTCAAAGGGGAACACCTAAAGCAATATACTAAAATAGCCTTGCGTGTTCAGTGAGCGGTGACTCAGAATGGCCTCCTTCCTGGCCTGAAGGTGAATAAAATACGGAAATAGGAAGCAAAACCCAAAGAGAGGATAAAAAAAGACAGAGGCTTATAAAAGAAGAAGCTGAGAAATAAGTGCACCCAAATTAATTTAAAGAAGGAATCAGTGGTCTTCCATGCCAGGCAATGTGGCCTAGTACCTTGATAAAGAAAACCCTCTGGAACAAAAACTCATAAAATGTTGGATATAATATATTTTAAAATATTGAGCATGGCTGAGTTGGCAAAAATGTAAGGACAGGAGAATTTACAGGAACAAGAAAGTGTAACCCAGGAGAGTGTGTTTGAAGCCAGTTGACTGAAAGCGTCTGCTCATCCCCAAGTTTTAATGAGCCCAAGCATTGAAGGGAGCCAAGCAGAGACTCCCATGCAAACCAGAGCCTCCAAATATGGAGAAACCAGACCAGAGAGGTGGTGGGAGGTGGAAGGAATTATCCTGCACAGGGGAACTTGAATGGCTCATCTTAGTCTCTGAGCAGAGAAGCAAATATGATTAAAATGTCCTGGACATGTGCCTTAAATTCACATTACCTGTGGGGCTGGAAAATCCTAAAAATTTAATTGAAAGTGCCATGGATTGATTTTTTCCCCAAGCACTTGTCAGAAGGAAACACAAATGCACACTGAATCTGTGCCGCACATAATGCCCACATACAAAATCTCAAGGGACGTGAACTCCCTCCCAGCCGTGATGCTCTAAACACGCAAGGGAGCAAGGCACCAGGAGCGAGAGTCAGAAGACCCCAGAAACAGATCTACTAAGTTGGAGGGTATTAGAACAAGTCAAAATATAAAGTATGTTTAGTATTTCAAAAACTTAAAGTGTGTTGCAAAAATAAGAGGCAATCAGGTGGAATCAGACCAAATAAAATGTCTAGAAGTGAAACATTAAGAATTCAAAATTAAAAGCTCAATGGATGGATTAAACAGCAGGTGAGATACAACCAAAGATAATTGTTGAGTTGGAAGAGAAATCTGAAGAAATGCAATACAAGAAAACAAAGACACAGAAAGTGTTTTTTAAATGTTAAAATGTGTAGAAGATGGAACTTAAAGGGGCTACCATATACTTAATTATAGTTCCAAAGAAATCAGCTAAAGGGTGAGAATTATTTGGGTTTAGAGATAGCAATATTTGAAGATGCAATGGTTGTGAATTTTCCAGATTTGATTAAATAAGCATATCTTCAATATTCAAGAAGCCTAAAAATAAATCTTGAATAGAAAAAATAAAAGCAAACTCCTAATTCAACACTGAGACATAGTAAAGCTCTATGACACCAAAGAAACAAAGATGAATAATATAAGAAGACTCATGGAGTGGGAGGAAGGAGAACAAAGACAGATTATTTACAAATAAATTAGTTTTAGACTAACAGCCCGGCTCTCAAGAACAGAAATGGAAGCCAGACAATGTTAGAATAACATGTTCAAAGTGTGGAGAGAGAGAAAAAAATCAACCTAGAAGTATATATCAAGTAAAATTATGTTTTAACAGAAGGCCTAGATTTACAGCAACATGGATGGATCTAGAGAGTATCACACTGAGTGAAGTAAGTCAGACAGAGAAGGTAAAATATCATTTGACATCCCTTATATGTGGAATCTAAAAAGAAATGATACGAATGAACTTACTTTTAAAACAGAAAGAGACTCTCAGAAAACAAACTTATGGTTGCTGGGGGGTAGGTAAAGTTAGGGACTTTGGGATGGACATGTACACACCGCTGTATTTAAAACAGATATCCAACAAGGACCAAGACTATAGCACAGGGAACTCTGCTCAATGTTACGCTCCAGCCTGGGTGGGAGTGGGATTTGGATGAGAATCAGTCAGTCAGTTCAGTCTCTCAGTCATGTCCGACTCTGCAACCCCATGGAGTGCAGCATGCCAGGCTTCCCTGTCCACCACCAACTCCCAGAGCTTGCTCAAAATCATGTCCATCAAGTCGGTGATGCCATCCAGCCATCTCATCTTCTGCCGTCCCCTTCTCCTCCTGCCCTCAATCTTTCCTAACATCAGGGTCTTTTCTAAGGAGTCAGCTCTTCACATCAGGTGGCCAAAGTATTGGAATTTCAGCTTCAACATCAGTCCTTCCAATAAATATTCAGGACTGATTTCCTTTAGGATGGACTGGTTAGATCTCCTTGCAGTCCAAGGGACTCTCAAGAATCTTCTCCAACACCACAGTTCAGGGCATCATTTCTTTGGCACTCAGCTTTCTTTATAGTCCAGCTCTCACATCCATACGTGACTACTGGAAAAACAATAGCTTTGACTAGACAGACCTTTGTTGGCAAAGTAGTGTCTCTGCTTTTTAATGTACTGTCTAGGTTTGTCACAGCTTTTCTTCCAAGGAACAGTTCAGTTCAGTTCAGTCGCTCAGTTGTGTCCGACTCTTTGAGACCCCATGAATCGCAGCACACCAGGCCTCCCTGTCCAGCACCAACTCCCAGAGTTCACTCAGATTC
>NW_011494680.1:9176289-9176626 GCF_000754665.1 Bison bison bison
CCATAGTTCAAAAGCATCAATTCTTTGGCGCTCAGCTTTCTTCACAGTCCAACTCTCACATCCATACATGATCACAGGAAAAACCATAGCCTTGACTAGACGGACCTCTGTTGGCAAAGTAACGTCTCTGCTTTTCAATAGCTATCTAAGTTGGTCATAACTTTCCTTCCAAGGAGTAAGCGTCTTTTAATTTCATGGCTGCAGTCACCATGCGCAGTGATTTTGGAGCCCCAAAAAACAAAATCTGACACTGTTTCCACTGTTTCCCCATCTATTTCCCAGGAAGTGATGGGACCAGATGCCATGATCTTTGTTTTTTGAATGTTGAGCTTTAAGC
>NW_011494680.1:9176828-9195833 GCF_000754665.1 Bison bison bison
CCCAGCAATCTTTATTCCAGCTTGTGTTTCTTCCAGTCCAGCGTTTCTCATGATGTACTCTGCATATAAGTTAAATAAGCAGGGAAGAGCCTTTTAATTTCATGGCTGCAGTCACCATCTGCAGTGATTTTGGAACCCAAGAAAATAAAGTCTGTCACTGTCTCCCCATATATTTGCCATGAAGTGATGGGACTGACTGCCATGATCTTAGTTTTTTGAATGTTGAGTTTTAAGCCAGCTTTTTCACTCTCCTCTTTCACTTTAATCAAGAGGGTGTTTAGTTCCTCTTCAGTTTCTGCTGTAAGGGTAGTGTCATCTG
Source organism: Bison bison bison (assembly GCF_000754665.1). Taxonomy (NCBI): domain Eukaryota; kingdom Metazoa; phylum Chordata; class Mammalia; order Artiodactyla; family Bovidae; genus Bison; species Bison bison. The sequence goes on from NW_011494680.1 coordinate 9,177,148, forward strand.
CATAAATGAGGTTATTGGTATTTCTCCATGTAATCTTGATTCCAGCTTGTGTTTCATCCAGCCTTTTGTTTGAAATCCAGACATTTCACATGATGCACTCTGCATAGAAGTTAAATAAGCAAGGTGACAATATACAGCCTTGACATACTCCTTTCCCAATTTGGAACCAGTCCATTGTTCCATGTCTGGTTATAATTGACCTGCATACAGATTTCTCAGGAGGCAGGTAAGGTGGTCTGGTATTCCCATCTGCTTAAAAATTTTCCACAGTTTATTGTGATGCACACATCCAAAGGCTTTGGCATAGTCCATAAAGCAGAAGTAGATGTTTTTTTGGAGCTCTCTTGCTTTTTCAATGATCCAACTTGATTCCAGCTTGTGCTTCATTCAGCCCAGCATTTCACATGATGTACTCTGCATATAAGTTAAATAAGCAAGGTGACAATATACAGCCTTGATGTACTCCTTGGCAATTTGATCTCTGGTTCCTCTGTCTTTTCTAAACCCGGCTTGAACATTGGAATTTCATGGTTCATGTACTGTTGATGCCTGACTTGGAGAATTTTGAGCATTACTTTGCTAGCGTGTGAGATGAATGCAATTGTGCTGTAGTTTGAGCTTTCTTTGGCATTGCCTTCTTTGGGACTGGAATGAAAACTGACCTTTTCCAGTCCTGTGGCCACTGCTGAGTTTTCCAAATTTGCTATAGTATTGAGTGCAGCACTTTCACAGCATCATCTTTTAAGATTTGAAATAGCTCAACTGGAATTTCATCACCTCCACCAGCTTTGTTTGTAGTGATGCTTCCTAAGGCCCACCTGACTTCACATTCCAGGGATGTCTGGCTCTAGGTGAGTGGTCACACCATCGTGGTTATCTGGATCATGAAGATCTTTTTTGTATAGTTGTTCTGTGTATTCTTGCCATCTCTTCTTAATATCTTCTGCTTCTGTTAGGTCCATACCATTTCTGTCCTTTATTGTGCCCATCTTTGTATGAAATGTTCCCTTGGTATCTCTGATTTTCTTGAAGAGATCTCTAGTCTTTCCCAGTCTATTGTTTTCCTCTATTTCTTTGAATTGATCACTGAGTTAGACTTTATCTTTCCTTGCTCTTCTTTGGAACTCTCAGTTCAAATGGCAAAATGTAGGGGAAACTCTAAAGCATAAGTTACCTGATAAATATAAATATATTGAAAGGCACAATGGTTATAAATGGAGTGTAATCACCACGGAAACCTATACTGCCATGACAGTGAGTACACTACAGCTATATTAACATAAGTAAATTTTTTTTAACTTTTTATTTTGTATTGGGATACAAAATAGCCAATTAACAGTGTTGTGATAGTTTCAGGTGAAGGGGCTCAGCCATACATGTATCCATTCTCCCCTAAATCCCCCTACTATCCAGGATGGCACATATTTCATTTTTTGTATAAAGTGACTATGAAAGTGAAAGTCATGTCAGATTCTTTGCCACCCCGTGGACTATACAGTCCATGGAATTCTCTAGGCCAGAATACTGGAGTGGGTAGCCTTTCCCTTCTCCAGAAGATCTTCCCAACCCAGGGATCGAACCCAGGTCTTCTGCACTGTAGATGGATTCTTTACCAACTGAACCACAAGGGAAACCCAAATGGCATCTTTGGTCCCTTGGCTTAGTTGGTTAAAGAGTCTGTCTAGTAAACAGGGGATCCTGGGTTCAAATCCCAGTGGTGCCTTTCAAAAAGTGACCATAAAAACATATAAATACTTTGCTCCATGAATTGAGACTCTCACTCAACTAAAGAAGACTTGCCAAATATGTCTTCCCTAAAAGAAAAGAGCACAGAAATCATGGATTCAACTGTCTGGCCTGAAGTTACATCATCTAGGGTGTGTTTTTGAAACATGGAACATAATGAAAGTTGTTCCTCAGAGCATGTACTGGCTGGGGAGGAAGATGTAATTGGGTGGCTTCCCGCCGAGCCTGCTGACTAGGCGTGAGCGCCCCAATCAAATCAGAAGATGTGGCCCCCAACATCCTCCTGACAAGTAGGAAAGACAATCACCAAAGTTAACTGTCCCCACGGTAACTGCGGCAGTGCCATTCCAGGCATTCTTCCGGGTGCATAGATGCTCCGCACAGGGCCTTGCTAAACAGGCTGCCATTCTGTGTGTACAGGGCTAGCTGCAGAAGCTCAGATCCTCTCACAGAAGATGCCCCACCTGAATGCCCGTGAAAATCTTCCAGAGGAAAGTCTCCTTGGGCTGCCTGGGGCTCTGAACCGTTTCCGTGTGAAGGATTGACTGATCCAGTCAAACAACAGCGAACTTCTGTCCTTGGAGCCCCTGTGCTCCTGGACTGTGTCCCCCTGAATCTCCCCACCCCAACACCTGGCTTGGCCTCCATCCCACATCTGCAGCTTTATCCTCAGGATGGCTGAGGTCAGGTACGCTGCAGGTCCACTCGCCCATCACGGGAGATACCTGCATCACTGTAAACTGCCCTGGGGACCCAGGTCTGCATGCTCTAGTGGGGTGGGGGGGCCCAATCTTAGCAGGCTTGGTAGCTCCTCCAGAATTTTGGCACTGGGAGGTTATCCAAGAGGTAGACTGAAACAGATCTGCTTTAACACACAAACTTCAGCAAGAATCAGTAATAGTATACTTTCATTGCAATGAACTTGCCCCTAAAAGCTGTATCCACCATCAAACCAGCTTCTGTTCAGTGAAAACCAAGCTCATGATCAGACAGTCCCTTCTGGAAGGGAGTCCTGCAACCAGCCAACAAAATGCCCCCAGGCTTGGATGGAATGACACATACAAAGTGAGAGACAGTGAGTCTCCGGGGAGCAGACCCTCCCAGCAAAGGATACTGTGATTCCCATTTGCATGTTATTGTCAAAAAATTCAGCCCCTCTTCTGTGAAAAATCAGGGGGGGAATCTAATTTGCATTTACCTCAGAGAAGAAACTGAGCCTTCTCTATCATCCAATTTTTTTGAAATAATGGTATAGCCAATCTGGTTGGAAAAATAAAAACCATAAAGTGAGGGTTGAAGTCGGGAATAAAGTCCCTAATAACAAAAATACAGAGATGGAGACCTATATTTACCTGGATACAATCTATATTTATTTGGACAGAATCTGTATGACCTGCCAGTTAGGAGACAATCAAAGCTAATCTATTAATAGGAATGTGTTAGTAGTTAAAAGGCCAGAGAACACGGGAGATTAGAAAGCATTTTGTATGGCAAGAGTGTAAAGGGGGAATAACTTAAGCCAGATACACAGTGAAAACCAACCCTGTGTATTATTCCAAGGTTGAAATTGTGGAAAATAAATGGTGTATTCTTACCCCCAGTGCTCTCATTATGCGTTGAGAGGGAAAGAAGCAAAAATAGCAAATATAAACCAGTTTTCCAAGAAGATTGGCCAAGAAAGAAAGGAAAGAGCAAGGGTAACAGCGGGGCTGGAAGCAAAGACTCTGCTCGCCAAGACTCACAACATTATTGTTTACTCTTAGTTTAGTATCACTATCTGCCATGGTCATTATTCTCTCATTGCAAATTTGTTAAATGCTGAGGAACAGCATCAGTCCTCTACTGTCTAAAAGACAACCTCATAGTCTTCCCTTCACAGAAGAGAAACTGCTCTTCACCAGCAATCATTTTATGGCATGCAATAAAATTCAGGCAAGATTTTTTTAATTGATTTTTATTGAAGTATAGTTGCTTTACAGTGTTGTGTTAGTTTCTGCTGTACAGCAAAATTAATCAGCCATACATATACATATATTACCCCCTTTAGGACTTCCCTCCCATTCAGGTCATCATAGTACATTAAATAGAGTTCCCTGTGCTACACAGTAGGTTCTCATTAGTTATCTATTTTATACATACTGGACTTCCTGGTGGCTCAGATGGTAAAGAATCTGCCTGCAATGTGAGAGACCCAGGTTCAATCTCTGGGTCAGGAGGATCCCCTGGAGAAGGAACTGGCAACCCACCCCAATATTCTTGCCTGGAGAATCCCATGGACAGAGGAGCCGGTGGGCTACAGCCCATGGGGTCACAAAGAGTTGGCCACAACTGAGTGACTGAGCACACACACACACATCAATAGTATATATGTATCAATCCCAATCTCCCAATTCTTCCCACCCCATCCCTTCCCTGTTGGTATCTCCATACATTTATTCTCTGTCGGTGTTTCTATTTCTGCCATGCAAATAAGATGTCCATCAACAAAGGAATGGATAAAGATGTGGTTCATATATACAATGGAATATGACTCGGCCATAAAAAGGAACAAAATAGGGTCATTTGTAGACATGTTGATGGACCTTGAGCCTGTCATACAGAGTGAAGTAAGTCAGAAAGAGAAAAACTAATATAGTAAACGTGTATATAGAGAATCAAGATTTTTTTCCTTAAGACTTTTTTTTAACCTGTAGGATTTTAAGAAACCGCCAATACTCTCCTTACATTCCCATCTGTGTTTTTCTCTCTAGTGGAAAAATTGGGAGTTTGAGACTGGAGGATTTGAATCTTCCTAAACATCATTTGGATGCTTAGTTTATTAAACTATTCATTTGGAAGGAGGGTAACATTAGCCCCTCACAGTAAACAGCGCCTGTCCATCAAATCCCCCTGATGGGATATCAGGGCATCAGGAAGATAATTCCACTGAGCTGCCACCCTCACTCCTGAGACTGAGTTGGCTGCTGGGACAAAGCTCCCTGATGGGCGAGCTGCCTGTCAATTTTGCTAAAAAGAACAGTAAAAGTAGGAACAGCCAAGCTTGTACAATCTTGCAGTTCCTTTCTTTTTTCAGTGTATTTTTAGGTTGGCAGAAATCAGTTTCCTTTTCTATGCTTTATATATTCCTATTCATAAGCCTGGCATTACCAGATAATGTATTAAATTTTATTTTATTCATAGAAAATAGACATGGCTCTGGAGAAGGGTGACTCAATGAAGGGCTCTTGTTCGCAAACACCTGGACTCCTAGCCAGAGAAGAAGATACAGTGCATACAACGAACAGTCAATGAAACATAAACCATCTCAGGCAAAATAAAACTTAGGCTGGAAGACCTAAACATTTCATTTATAAGTTTCTGATTGAATGGATATTTGCAATCCACATGAATCCAGGCAAACATGCTACTGGAGTTTGATTAATTAAACCAAAATCTACTCATCTGAGTAGCCTCTAAGTCATATGTGAGATGCTTAATCAGCAGAGAGAGAATGGTTTTAGGGAACAGACTCCAGGTGGGGTTTACTAACTAGCACATTTTATTTATTTTTCCCTTGTTAGGAATCTTCTTTTTAATGAAATGAGTTTAATTCTTGGTTTTCTGGTTCCTTGCCCACCATCCATCTCCACTACTGAAGATCTTCCATATGAACTACACAATGACAGTCAGCTGGAATGCAAGGCAGTCAGTCTAGTCAGCCAGAACTTAGCTTCCTAAAACAGGGATGAGCTAGAGACCAAACATGAATATTATATATTCCTCGTGACATTATAAGGGACCACAGTGAACCAGCCAGGACAGTCCTGTACAAAGAAAATCAGAAAAATCAAGAAATCAGAAAGTGGCCATGCAAGGATACACCATCACATGTGACTCTGAGCAACGGTCTTACAGACCCAAAACTTTACATTAGGCCTTACATTAAGCTCTTCCAACAGCCCTAAGACCTCTTTTTATGATTTGTTTATTATATAAACAAGAGATGACTTGAACTTCCAGCCATGGTGAGGTTAAGAGCTCAGCAAATCCACTCAAGGTAAAAGAAAGTATAAAGCTGTAAAAATACTTTAGGATTCTGGAAACTGACTAAAGGCAGACAGCAAATTGAAATGAATTTATACTTGAAGATTTTCTGAGCTCCAGGCAAGGGCAGTGGGCGTCTGTGACCTCCTTCACACCAACTGTCCCCAGCCTTCCTCCCAGTTCAGAAAGTGAGAACATGGGTGTTACCAGCCTCGGGCTGGAAATGGAAACCATCTGCTTTGGTACCAGAGGGGTCTGACTCAACTGTGGGGGAGGGAGGTGGAAAAGTGAGTCCAAGTCCCATAGCTCTGTCCACTGTTGCTGGATTTTTAGGTTGTTTGTCTTTCACCCATAGATAGTGCTAAAACAAACATCCTTATATGTATGCTTTTGTTTGAATATCTGATTACTATCTCAGAATAAATCCCAAAGTCAGACTTAGTTACTCAAAGTATCTATCACTCTTCTACTGCTGTATAAGTCTTCTGTTACTGTGGAATCATTAACTCTGTAGCTTTAAAAAACACACGTATTATCTCACAGTTTCTGTAGGCTGAGGGTCTGAGCAACTGGATTCTCTGTTCAAGGTTTGCAGACTGCATTCAAGGTGTCTTCCTTGGTAAAAATCTGCCTGCAAAGCGGGAGACCAGGGTTCAAACCCTGGCTCTGGAAGATCCCCTGGAGAAGGGAATGGCCACCCACTCCAGTCTTCTTGCCTGGAGAATTCCATGGACAGGAGAGCCTGGTGGGCTACAGTCCATGGGATCGCAAAGAGTCAGACACAGCTAAGCAACTAACACTTTCACAACACTTTTCAAGGAGACAGTCTCATCTGGGGCACAGGGTCCTTTCCAAGTTCAAGGCTGCTGATGGAGTCCAGTTCCTTGTGGTTGTAGGGCTGACTTGCAGCAAGCAGAGGCCAGCTGCCACTCTCTGTCATGTGGTGGGTGACACCGTGTGACAGTTTGCTTCCTCAAGGCCAGCATGAGGGTATCTGCAGTTGCTTCTCACCACTTACCTCTGGATCCTTAAATAAATGGCTCACCTGACTAGGTCAGGCCCACTGAGGATAATCTCCCTTTGATTAATTCAGCCCACTGACTGGCAACCTTCATTAGCTCGGCAAAATCTTTGCACCTTTGTCAACTACCATAACCTAATCCCAAGCATGCTCGCCCATCATACTGACAGTCCCACCCTCACTCAAAGGGTGGGACAGTACAGATCTGTACCCCAGGCAGACAGAAAATCGCGGGCTTGGGGGGTGCTCTTAGAAGTTCACCTGTCACGAGATTTCACATTTGTGAAGACTGTGATTCAACGGCTTCCCTGGTGGCTCAGTGGTAAAGAATCTACCTGCCAATGCGGGAGACACAGGTTTGATCCCTGGGTGGTGAAGATCCCCTAGAGAAGGGAATGGCAACACACTCCAGTATTCTTGCCTGGAGAATCCCATGGATAGAGGAGCCTGGTGGGCTATGGGGTCACAAAGAGTCATACATGACTTACTGTAGGATATTTGCTTATAAAATATGAAAATGGAAACCAATTAACAAAGGCTACAGTGTGCCTTAAAAAATTATGATTTAAATTGCTAAATTCTCTGAATAATGCTTATTCTCACCCCATCCCCATGTCACAGCATGCCTGTTTCCCCAACCAATATATATATATATCCAATATAATTATGGATATTTTAATTATTCTTAATCTGTACCAGATATTACTAGCTCTGGCCCTTGGACAGGAAGCATCAATAAGAGAACAAATCTTGCATTTTTGATTCATATTGAGATTATTATGGTCTTTGGTAATTTTTACTTTTCCTTTGCAGTCTATCTATCCATATCCTTCATTGTTTTCTCTAGGGCTAATTTTCTGTTATTGACCACTTTGCCATCCCATTTTGAATGTCAAGAATATTAACTACTAACAGCCCATATAGCAAGTATTTTCTCCTGATGTGTTTTCTTTTCAACTTGGATACAGTGCTTTGCATCACGCCAAAAAAAAAAAAAGCTTCACTTTCATAATCAGACCTACAAACCACTAATTGTTGATGGTTTCTTTCCTGTGTTATTTTATTCTCTAACATGTTTTCTTGTGTTTTAATTTCTAAGAATAGAGATGTAAAGGAATCCATTGGAATTTCCAGTTTCTATCTCAGAAGATACTTAGGGACTCTATACTGAATGAATCATGTACAAAGCTGAAGTTGCCAATAACGTACTGCCTATCAGACTTCTAGTTGTACATAAACCGATTCTTGACCTAAGGTGTCCAGCCAGAGCTGTGATGCATCTTTCTCTCAAATGTTGGCCCAGGAGAGTAGACCACATTGTTCTGCCAACAATTCAGGACATTGGGTGTCAGCTTTTTTTTTTTCATTTCTTGTCTTTGGGCTACTGAATCATAGCTCTGAGTACTTGAAAAGAAACTGAAGGATGAGATCAGATTTTTTCCAAAATGTTCAGCCTTGGTCTTGAGTTTTAGCGCATCTCTAAGCTCTAATTTCATGTTGCAGTCACTAGTTCCATTTTAACCCGGGACCTAAAAATAGTCTTATTAAAAGAAAATAAAGAAGAAAAAGAAATCACTTTAAATAACCAAGAAAGTATGTCTTTTAGGTGAAATCACTTCTCCTTGTTGAATTAAAAAGATAATGATGAAATGTTTCCTTGCTGCTGCTGCTGCTGCTAAGTCGCTTCAGTTGTGTCCGACTCTGTGCAACCCCAGAGACGGCAGCCCACCAGCCTCTCCCGTCCCTGGGATTCTCCAGGCAAGAACACTGGAGTGGGTTGCCTTTTCCTTCTCCAATGCATGAAAGTGAAAAGTGAAAAGTGAAGTCACTCAGTCGTGTCCGACCCTCAGCAACCCCATGGACTGCAGCCTTCCAGGCTCCTCTGTCCATGGGATTTTCCAGGCAAGAGTACTGGAGTGGGGTGCCATTGCCTTCTCCGAATGTTTCCTTGGCAGAAACAAAATCACTTTATGATTTATCTGCTAAAAAAAGTAGCCTCAAGTCCCTCCTCCATTCATAGATGAGTAAATCATAATATAAGAATCTAAGTAAGTTCCTTAAGACTTCGTTGAAGTCTGGGTATTAAATTTCCTTGTCTAGAAAATGAGAAAGTTAATCTAGCTGATCTCTGAAAGCATTAGTCGCTCAGTCATGTCCGACTTTTTGTTGACCCCATGAACTATAGCCTGCCAGGCTCCTTTCTCCATGGAATTCTCCAGCCAGGAATAGTGGAGTGGAAGCCATTCCCTTCTCCATGAGATCTTCCTGACCCAGGGATCGAACCCAGGTGTCCCACGTAGAAGGCGGATTCTATAGCATCTGCTGATCTCTGAGGTCCTACTCAAATCTAACACCTGGATTCTACTTGGTGTTCAACTAAAGGTTTTCTGTTTACATCTTTTCTTTGGCTCTTTCAAACTCCCAGTAAAAAGTCTTGCCTTCAGATGCCTCCCTCTCTTAATTTCCAGAAACCTGCTATGTACTCTTGCAAAACATTATTATTAAGTCCCTGTCAAACTTCGTGGCTTTCACATTCCTGGAATTGGTACCACTCTCCTTCTCAGTTTGCAAACTTGAAATAAGAGCTCTTTTTTCATCATCTTTCTCTCCCCTCCATATTTAATCAGTATCCCAGGCCAGAATATTTGTTGCAATATTTGTCTCCTTAATCTTATTTCAATTCCTTCCAACATATCAGTTCAGTCTCCTAGTATGTCATCTCAGGATCTAATGTTGAAAAATATTTCTCTTCTTTATTTGTTCTGAAGTGAGGAATCCAAAACACTGCAGCCACAATGACGTTCCTGTAGCTCCTGATGAATTAAGAACAGACTACACAGTCTGGCAGTGTAGCCCTACTATACATAATGTGGCCAGCCTGGCTTTCCACGTCTTCTCCTCCACTCATGCCCAGGACCTTGCGATTTCCTGAGTACTTCCTGAATATTTTGCTCTGTCCTTGCCTTTTTGGTTTCATTTTGAATTCTTATTTTCAGTGTTTAAAAGTTCTGTAAATGTCTGAGGTGCCTACTTGAGCTAAAACAAGGGGGGAAAGTCATCATTTTTAATCTTTATTCTCATTCTGAAAAAGCTCAGTATTTCTTTTTCTTGGGGCCAAAAAAAAAAAAATACGCATCAGTGGTGCTAGTAGTAAAGAATCACTGCCAATGCAGAAGACACAAGAGCCAACTGTTTGATCCCTGGGTCAGGAAGATCCTCTGGAGATGGAAATGGCAACCCACTCCAGTGTTCTTGCCTGGAAAATCCCATGGACAGAGAAGCCTGGCAGGCTATAGTCCATGGGGTCACAGAGAGTTGGACACAACTGAGCAACACACACACATCAGTGAAATGCAGCAGAATTTTAAGATAAAACATCTGTACAGAAGACACTGAACGCTGGGTGTGGTAGAGGTGGAGGATTCCAACCCTTGGGACTCCAGTCTCCCACTGAAAAAGATTAGAAAGCTGACGCGTCTCACTAAGGTCACACAGCTGCTCAGGACCAAATTTTTAGTGCCTTCAGTGGGTGATATGCCAGGTCCTGGGAATGTGGAAATGAAATGGTTTCTAGAAACACAGTACAGGAGGATGAGATATGTGGGGACAGATCTGTGCACTCAAGCTGACAGGTGCTGTGATAGAAGCTATGCATTGTTCAGACACAAAGGAGGGGGTAGTCAGCACTCCCTGACATGACAGGGCAAAATGGAAGGATTTCATAGATAAGATAACCCCTGAGGCTTAAGAGAAAGAAAAGTTGTGTACACCAGGGTAGCCAGCAAAGGCACAAAAGCATGGATTAGATGAAAGCATTTGGGAAAATGAAAACACTTTAGAGAGTCTGGAAGTTAAGGTAAAAGATAAGGCACATCAAAATTAAAATTAAAAGCAAGCAAGCTCTAAATTGTAAAGGGACTTGTAATACCTTACAAAGGAGTTTGGGACAATGATGATTGTTACTACCATTTTTCATTAATGATTATCAATTTCTCATTATAATTAATCAGTTCTTTTTATTGATCACTTGCTATGATCGTTAGAATCAAAGGTAAACTCACTTGCCTAAAGTAATATAGCTATTAAGTATTGGAGTCAATGTTCGAATCAGGTCCTCTTGGTTTCAGAGCTGAACATGTTTGGATTACACTATAGTCTGTCTTTAGTCTGTGGACAATATGGACCATCCAAGTATTTGAAACGAAGAAGAATTATGATTGGATTCTTGTCTTGGAAGAGTTTTGCAACAATATAAAGTTGTAGTATCCAATCCAGTAACTGCTACACATGTTGAAAATTAATAATAATTTAATAATTAAAAACTCTGTCCCTCGGTTGCAGTAGGCACCTCTTAAGTGCTCAGAAGCCACATGTGATTAATGACTACTGTAGAGATAACACAGGGTGTAATTCCTGTCCTTACAGAAAGTCTTACTGGACAGCACTGGTACAGAGGACGCACTGGAGCTTTGTGAGATGGGAAATGAAAAGCAGGGGACCACCACCCAGAACGGGTGAGAAAGGATCAGAGAAAAGACTAAGGCACAAATTAGCAGAGATGTAAACCAGAGATTCTCCAATGTGACTCACACTCTCCCAGTCCATCACCCATCAACACTGGATCCCTGGGAACCTGTTAAAAATGTAGATGCTCAGCACACCCCGGACACACTGAATCAGAAATTCTGAGAATGACACCCAGCCATCTACTTTGTGACAAGCCCTGAAGGGGAATTTGATACTCACCAAAGGGTGATGGACCATTGATTTAGAGGAAGGGACAGATCTCTAAAATGTGTATAGAAATACAAGCAGCTCTGGCCAAGCGTGGGGTATACAGAGGGAGAACGAATCTGGGCCAACTCAGGTGGGTGGGGGAGGATGGAAGGAGAAGCATATTCACAGGAAAAAAAGGTAAGGAGCCTGAGTTTGAGTTCTGGAGGGATATTCAATCATTATGATCCAGTTGGGAGTACCCATCTAGAACTCAGGAGAAAGTACTGGAATGGAGATGCAGATTTAAAGTCATCAGAATTTCGGTGGTATGTTAGCCGGGAATGGATGACTGGATAGGTTGTAAATGCTGAGAGGAGTATCTAGATTTGGGTGCAGTTCTCCACATGCTAGTTCCTTTTTTCTCCTATTGAATGAGGCATCTCAAAGTGCAAATTTGATCTATTAGATATGAGTATATTCTATTTAAAAAAAAATAAAGAATTAACCTACATTGTTATTCCAAGTCACCATGTATAGAACCTGTCAAACAGGATACACACAATCCTAACGAGTGTACTGTGGAAAGGGGACAAGTTTCAGGGCTGACTCTCTTTCTCTCCAATCCTGGAGTGTGGGCTTCATCAGGGGAATCAGAAAGAAGGGAGGAGAGACATTCAGAGGGGTACAGGATGGTGTCCCCAAAAGTTAACAGGAAGAATTTCTAAGAGGAAGTCAAGAGCACTGCCATATCCCAGAGGCCAGAAAGAGAAGACCATGGACTTGGCTCGTAGAAGGCCATCATGGAACTTAGCAAAGTATTTCTGTAGAGCAACCAGGGACAATCTGGCAAGTCAAAAAAAGAGAATGAGCTGGTTGAAACAGAAATAGGAGGTGATGAAATGGGGCAGTGAGGGTAGATTTATGTTTTGTACTATTCCTTGGATACAAAAGGTCCCTTATATTCTCTGTATCTTATAGAAATTTTGGGAAAATCGTTCTTGTACTTTCTCTCCCCAGGGCCCTGCCATAAGGATGGCATGAAAGGGCTAGCATACATAAATGAGATCATCCCACCAGCTGATGGGGATTCACTGATCCCAGACAACAACTGAGCTCACCTTAATCTTCCCATTACTGAGGATGGCTTCTTTTCTGATCTTCTTATCCTGCTCATCCTCTTGTCCTGTCCCACATACCCTAATGACATGCCTGAATCCTCAAAGCAAATACAGCTCAGGCTTTAAAGCTTGGACCTTCTCTACAAAAATACCATAAGTATTGTTCCCTACAGTTGAGTTGCCCTAAATCAATCCCCAATGCCCTCCTGGGAAGCAGGTAGGAAAATATTATGGTGCTTTTCCTGCAGATGAAAATTGAGATACTATGATTTGTTCAATATCTTTTTGTTCTTCATGACAATGCAACTATCCTATTTTATTTGTGTTATTAATGTATTCATTCCACATTTTTCCATGAAGGACTCCAGGTAGGGGAGTCTGAAAAAATAAGAGAACAATGTCAAGACTAGGTGATAAAAGAACACAGATATTCAGCTGTTAAATCTCCACATAATTGGAACAGCTCAGCTGTAAATTTAGCTCTGAGTTTTTGGCAACCAAACAAAAAGGCAGACGCCGTCAGTTATGCAGTTCCTATTTTCATGAAGAAATAAGAGTGCCAGCTTCTCAGAGAAGCCAGAATCCCCTCCTTGCCTAAGTTCTAAATGAAACTGCATACCCACATCTTCACAGAGAGGGCATTTCTATAAACAAAGGTAATGCAAGATCTCATACGGCAGCTTCTAACGCTTTCCTTCAGCAAAACTTCATATAAAACATTCAGTGAAAAACTAACTTCAACACAAGCAAACTTACTAATTTACTGATCACTGACAGGCAGTTACCATAAGGATATAAAACCTTACGTCTGGAACAGGATTTCGGTTTTCATGGTTGTAGCTAAAAGCCATGCACTAATTAGCACATATTAATGGAATATGCTCCCCCTTCATTAGTGCTAAAAATCTGGTAGCCTTGCTAAGGTCCACACACTTATATACACACTAAACACACAACACACACACATGCACACACACACTACCATCTTAAGAAAAAAGTATAATTTTTTTAAGCAGATAAAACTAAAGCAGCCTTGGGTTTTTAGGAAATGCTAATTGGCTTGAGCAAATTATTATTATCATCTTTATTCTAAGATTTTCTTGGAATAATCATATATTAAGGTGATTGGAATATAGGCAAATTTAAGGGGGAGTGCATTTCAGTTATAATTAGAGAAGATGCTGAGTAACCATCTCCCCTGACTCGCAGGCACTGATGATCACTAATATTTTTAATTAATCACAGTCTCCCCTGGATGCTAATAAGGCCCCACCAGCATGGCCCCTTCCCTGCACAAGGGCTGACTGAGCTGTGTCCACGTGTCTCGTTAGGTAACCTATACATGGACGTCCAGTCCCTGCATTACCGCAGAGTTCCCAGGGCATTCTTGCTCTTCCAAAACTGGGTATGTGAATGAGGAAACCAGTCTGTTAAAATGCACTTAATGATACCTACTGTCCTCAGAGCTCTGAACAAAGCACTGGTTCAGAATATTAAAGAAACAAGCCATTCGCTCTGTCTTCAAAGAATTTAAAATCTGGTGAGGGAAACAAAACATACTCACACAAGTTATGCAAGTTAAAACAATAACCTAAGAACCTGTGAAAAAGTGAGAAGTGTGAAAGTATAAGTCTCTCAGTCATGTCCGACTCTTGCAACCCCATGGACTATAGCCCGCCAGACTTCTCTGTCTATGGAATTCTCCAGGCAAGAACATTAGAGTGGGTTGCCATACCCTCCTCCAGGGGATCTTCCCGAACCTGAGTCTCCTGCAATGCAGGCACGTTCCTTACCACTGAGCCACAGAGAAGTCCTCTGAGACACCAGGTAATCAATCATACACAGCAGTACACAGATACACAGTAGGAAAGGAGGAAGACTTAGATACTTTCCTGTGTCCCCAGTAGCTGTAGGGCACCCAGACACAGAGAGTAACATTACTAGAATTATAGCCATAGTGCCTCCAATACCCCAGGGATAGCAGCAGGTGAACCAAATCACGCTAGGCACACAGAAATCGCATCCTTGAGAATACGGATTGTCAGACCAATGATTCATGAATTTTAATAAGCTCTGATTTTACTTAGAGTGGTTTTCTCAAGAAGAGATTCCAGGATCACTCTGGTATATTCTGATTCTGTGGCTGGGGGTGGGGACGGGTGGGTAGAGCCCAGAAAAGTGCATTTTCACAAGTCTCGCAAGGACAGAGGGAGTTCAAGGACCCCAGTGTGAGGCCCACCACCAAGGGCTTTCCCCAGACACCAGCTGCCTGCGAGCTAAGAGGGAAGTCAGCAACAGGTCTTCCCAAACACCAGGAATAAGGGGTATAGACATCTATGCGGTTTTCTAGTGCTTCCTGTTTGCCAAGCACTGTGCTAAGAAATTTGCCATAATCATCTTATTTTAAAATACCTTTTGACCCCACTTTGCAGGTGAATAAACTATGGCATAAAGCCTAAAAAAAAAAAAAAAGTAGTACAGAGAAAGGGATTGTAATTCTGGAATGATCCCTCCAAAGGTTAAAATGCCACTCAAAGCAAGAAACAGGTAGCATTTTAACTGGTGAAATTTCATGTTACAAATTATAAACACATATACAAACCTAATAAAGATAAGTATTATTCTATGATTCATTTATTAGGTGGGTACAAAAGTAACTGTGGTTTTGGACCATGAATTTTAAATCAATATAACTAGGCTCAAACACATTTTTATTAATCAAAATAGGAAGCATTACAATCAACAGATTTTCATCAACAAAATAAGTTTTTTTTCCCTGTAGCATTCAGGCTTCAGCATTCAGTGAACTCTTGAAAAGCATTTTCTGCATCCTGCTGGTTGTGGAACCATTTTCCCTGCAGAAAATTGTCAAGATGCTTGAAGAAGTGGTAGTTGATTGGTGAAAGGTCAGGTGAATATGGCAATGAGGCAAAACTTCATAGCCCAATTCATTCAACTTTTGAAGCCTTGGTTGTGTGACGTGTGGTCGGGCGTTGTCGTAAGAAGAATTGAGTCCTTTCTGTTGACCAGTGCTGGCTGCAGGCATTGCAATTTTCAGTACATCTCATCAATTTGCTGAGCATACTTCTCAGATGTAACGGTTTTTCCAGGATTCAGAAAGCTATAGTGGATCGGACCAGCAGCTGACCACCAAATAGTGACCGTGACTCTTTTGGTGCAAGTTTGGCTTTGGGAAGTGCTTTGAAATTTCTTCTCAGTCCAACCACTGAGCTGGTTGGTTGTCATATAAAATCCACTTTTCATCACACATCACAATTTGATCAAGAAATGGCTCATTGTTGTTACATAGAATAAGAGAAGACATTTCAAAACAACGATTTTTTTTTTTTTCGGTCAGCTCAGGAGGCATCCACTTACCGAGCTTTTTCACCTTTCCAATTTGCTTCAAGTGCCAAATGACCATAGAATGATTGACGTTGAGTTCTTCCGCAATTTCTCATATAGTTGAAAGAGGATCAGCTTCACTGATGGCTCTCAGTTGGTTGTTGTCAACATCCAACAGCCAGCCAGCCACTTCATTCCTCACCTTCAAGACTCTCATCTCCTTTGCAAAACTTCTTGAACCACCACTGCACTGTACATTTGTTAGCAGTTCTTGGGCCAAATGCGTTGTTGATGTTGTGAGTTGTCTCCACTGCTTTACAACCCATTTTGAACCTGAATAAAAAGATCGCTCAAATTTGCTTTTTGTCTAACATCATTTATATAGTCTAAAATAAATATCGGAGAAGGCCATGGCACCCCACTCCAGTACAAAATAAATATAAAATAAACAAGTAGTGTCTTGTTGTTAGCAAAAAAAATAAAGCAACAAATGTGCATTAAAATTATGCATAACATAACCACATTTATTTAAGAATGTATTCCAGTATCAAATGGTAAAGTTCAACAACAGAAAACTGCAATTACTTTTGCACCAACCTAAAACCAGTAGATTTTACTGGATGATTATATGTTGGTTTTGTAAAAAACAAATCAATTAAATTCTATGAATTTAGAAATAAGTACAATGTAAATTCAAAGGGTTATAATAAAATGGAATTGTTTGCATTAAATTTGCTACCTAATAATTTTCATTGAATGTATTTTGGTTTCCAAAAGAAGAAGTTTTTATTCTTCTCTGTTTAATAAGCCTCAATTAGATGTATTTGTTCTCTCAGATTAAATACTGTAATAATATTCTGTGAAACTTCATGCCAGGCTGTTATTAATTATCTTTCTTAAAAACAAAACAAAACAAGAAAACCTTTGCAGATATGAGATCTTCTTTCCACAGGCATTTTGCAATTGAATCATTATTAGCCCCGTTCAAAAGAAACTCAGAAAACATGAAAAAACTTACTCACAATCTCAAAGCAAATGAACCTGAGTGAGAACTGACCATGGCATCATCACACATTCTCCAGGTGTGGCTGGGGGCCACTTGGTCCCATAGTCAGGAACCCAAACTGTGGACACCGACCTCATCATTCTTTTCATTTTTGTCTATATTTTTTCTCTTGGAATCATCACTCTTTATCAAATTTCCATAACTTCAAATACAATTTTGTTCAAATAAATTTTATTCTAAGAAATATAATAGCCTTAAAACGACTTTGCAACCATTATTTGGGAAACCTAAAAACAAAACAAAACAACTCTTTGTCAAAGAATTCTAAATATAAGCAAACATTACAAAGCCAGCAAGACCCAAGGTACTATTCAGAGAGTGGTGTGGGACAGTAACTTAGTCTGGAAATAGGGTTTCTACTGCAAGCAGTAACAGGGAAGGGGGCTGTAAAAGAGACTGAATCAAACTGTGAAGGATTTTAAAAAATGATTAAACAAGGTCCTACTCTAGAGCACAAGGAAATATATTCAATATCCTGTGATAAACGGTTACGGAAAAGAACATGAAAAAATGTATATACAGTATATATAATACAGTCTCTTTGCTATACAGCAGTCACTAACACAACACTGTAATTCAAGTACACTTCAATAGAAAAATTTACAAATCGGGGTTTCTCTGGTGGTTCAGTAAAGCATCCTCTTGCCAGTGCAGGAGACAGTTTCTATCCCTGGTCCAGGAAGATCCAGCATATCAAGGAGCAACTGGGTCTGTGCACCGCAACTACGGAGCCAGTGCTCTAGAGCTGGGGAGTCACAACTACTGAAGCCCATGGGCTTAGAACCCGTGATCCACAAGAGAAGCCACTCCAAGGAGAAGCCCACACACACAACTAGAGAGTAGCCCAACTCGCCGCAACTCGAGAAAATGCACACAGCAGCAAGGACCCAGCACATCCAAAAACAAATAAAGATTATTAAAAAGTGAAAGCCGAGCTGATCCCTTCTCTCCTACCTCATCAGTAGAGGCCAGCTGGAAACTAAACAACAACACACTTCACAATGGGTCAAAGATGAAGTCTCAAGGCAAAGCTTTAAAAATACATTAGCTGAACTTCTGAACAACAGGCAGACTTTCAGAGTGAGTTAGAAATCCCCAGTCGAAGGAGAGCCCCGAGATCAAGCAGGTTTGATACAATTCTTGGAAAGAGCAGCAGCCTGCATGCCCTGGGAACACAGGGCCTGGAGGAGCAGGAAGGCGAGACGGATGGTCGGCACCTGAAAAGGAGGAAATCTCGAGAATGTCAATCAATGCACTTTGGGGAATGGACAACGTGGATAAACTCTAGAAAGAAGTGTAAGTGTGGATCACTGCAGACCGGGGATAGGAGATGAAATACTGGGAGAAACGAGACACGCTGGAATTGATCCACAAAGCTAGAGAAGGTGAAAGGCACATACGCTGATGAGACAGTGAGAGCAAGTGAGAAAACTTTTAATTAAAATTTTCAGGAATGAGTTGCAGGATAACATGAAGTTGGACAAGATGGCGCCTCCCAAGAATGCTCCAAAAGATGCCTTGGTGATGCCTCAGGTTTAAATTTTTTATTAAAAAAAAAAAATTTAAACACGCAAGTAGGAGAGACCTGGCAAGTTTGTTTGCAGAAGGAAAGGCATCTGAAAAGAAAGATACTAAAGATGGTTGTGGAAAA
>NW_011494680.1:9195933-9204783 GCF_000754665.1 Bison bison bison
AAAGGAATAAATTAACCTTACAAACAAGGCAATATTTTCCCAAACAGGAGAAAGAAAAATAGCAGGGAGGTTAGACCTTTGGCGGGCTTCCCAGGTGGCACTAGTGGGAAAGAACCTGCCTCCCAATGCAGGATACCTAAGAGATGCAGGTTCAGGAAGATCCCCTGGAGAAGGAAATAGCGACCCACTAGAGTATTCTTTGGAGAAGGCAATGGCACCCCACTCCAGTACTCTTGCCTGGAAAATCCCATGGATGGAGGAGCCTGGTAGGCTGCAGTCCATGGGGTCGCTGAGGGTCGGACATGACTGAGCGTCTTCACTTTCACTTTTCACTTTCATGCATTGGAGAAGGAAATGGCAACCCACTCCAGTGTTCTTGCCTGGAGAATCCCAGGGATAGGGGAGCCTAGTGGGCTGCCAAATATGGGGTTGCACAGAGTCAGACACGACTGAAGTGACTTAGCAGCAGCAGAGTATTCTTGCCTAGGGAATCCTATGGAGAGAGGAGCCTGAAAGGCTACAGTCCATGGGGTTGCAAAGAGCTGGACATGACTGAAGGGACTGAGCAGGCCTGCAGGTTGTTACTTTGTGGCTACAGTGAGTGGAGATTTAACAAGTCAAGGACTCTGAGGTTAAAGGCAGGCACAAGAGGCCAGCACAGATACTGAAATGCACTGAAACAAGTACAGATGCTGTCGGGGAATGAGCTCAAGCAGACCCTTACTAGGGGCTGGGGTTGGACTTGCTGTCATATCAGCAAAGCTAGGGAAGAATGGATAAAGTTAAGAAACGATGCTGTGATAAAACAGTATGGACTCCAAGAAAGTCCAAAGAGTGGCATGTTCCAGCAGTGACTCGGGCACTTGTAAAGACAACGCCAACTGTCACACACCACATCAGTTTACAGAAACGGAACTTTGTTTTCCACATCTTAATTTGCCCTGGAGCAGTGATTTACATTAAGGATGAGGGAAAAGAGAAATACAAAATCTTTACCCCAGTCTTTATGGCAACTCAGTTCTTGTTTTATGACTTGGTCTGTTTGGGATAAATGTTAGGGCAAACTCAAGAGATCCAGCAACAACAAGAGACACGGGTTTGATCCCTGGGTCGGGAAGATCCCTTGGAGCAGGGAATGGCAACCCACTCCAGTATTCTTGCCTGGAAACTTCCAGGGACAGAAGAGCCTGGCAGGCTACAGTTGCAAATAATCAGATATGACTGAGCACGCACAGGCACACAGGCTCCTCCTGGGAGGGAATCTCAGCTTCTAGGGTCAATACCTAGCTTTGCCCAGGTGCTGGGGATGACACTTCTGTTCAGGTGGTTAATTACAGAGTCTCTTTCCACTTCACCTCTAAGCATTAGCGATGCATTGATCCAAGTCTAGAGCCAGAGTGGCATTCCTACTGACAGCTTCTGAGACTCAGACAAACCCTCATCCAGAGAGGCCAGAGAACTGATAACACAAAATGGGGCTAGCCACCGCATGACCAGGCATACTCCATGTGACTAGCGTGGGACACCAACTCTTCCCCTAGTTCTAGGAGAAAGAAAAAGTTACCCTCTTGTGGGTGTCCTGCTGGGCTAACGTCCTTCATTATGTTCTGCTGCCTTATCACGTGCTACCATCTCCCTTTTTTCTGGTCGAAAATCCATAGGCACCTCTGAGCCACAGCCCCTTGAAAATCCAAATTAAACCATTCTCTCTCACATGCCATCTTGCAGCTGAAAATCAGATTTCCCAGACCCTATTCAGGAATCCACAGCCCAGAATCCCCTGGTGTGAGGCCAAGATCTCCCTTGAGAACAGCTCATAAAGAAAGCTTTGCTGCCTGATGGCAGACTGAAAACTGGCCCTGGAATGCCAAGGGAATGGCAGCTTTTCCTGTCTCTGTATGCTGTCGTGTTACTTCTGAAGAGGAGGTGGCTGAAGGCAGCGTGAGGAGGCCTCTGAGAGAGACGGTTCGTGGGCTATAACCCCCTTGGGAGGAAACGAGCTTGACCCAGGCATGTGAGTGCTAGGGAGGAGAACAAGGGGAAGCAGGGTCCCGATTAATTCGCCAAGCTCTTCCTCCCGAATGTAGAGGCCTCCAAGGGGGCCTCCTCACAGGCATGCAAAGGGCACGTGGTCT
Organism: Bison bison bison; assembly: GCF_000754665.1. Lineage (NCBI taxonomy): Eukaryota > Metazoa > Chordata > Mammalia > Artiodactyla > Bovidae > Bison > Bison bison. The sequence goes on from NW_011494680.1 coordinate 9,198,069, forward strand.
AACAAACACAGAACTGAATTCATCATTCTCTCAAAACTGTGTCTTCAACACCAAAGGTAGGCCCTAGGAAGAAATAATTGATAAGCTGGACTTCATTAAAATTTAAAACTTCTGCTCTGTGAAAAACGTCAAGAGAGAAGACAAACCATGGACTAGGAGAAAATATCCAAAAACGACATATCTCATAAAGGACTGTAAAATATGTAAAGAAATTTCAAAACTCAAAAATAGGACAACAAACAGCCATACTAAAACTAGACAAAAGATTTTAGGGGACACTTCACCAAAGAAGATACGTGCTGTGTGCTGTGCTCCGTCGCTTCAGTCGTGTCTGACTCTTTGCAACCCTATGAACTGCTATCCTTGGGATTCTTCAGTCAAGAATACTGGAGCGGGTTGTCTGGAGTACTCCTATTAGAATAGCCAGAATCCTAGACACTGAGAGCCCCAAATGCTGGTGAGGGTGTGAGGCAACAGGACTTTCATTCACTGCTGATGAGAATGCAACAGGGTGCAGGCACTTTGGAAGATAGTTTGCCAGCTTCTCTTCAAACTAAGCACTCTTACCATACAGTCTAGAAACCAAAGTCTCTGACATTTACACTACCATATGCAAAAGAGATAGCTCATGGGAAGTGGCTGTATAGCACAGTGAGGTCAACCCAGTGCTCTGTGACAACCTAGAGGGGTGAGATGGGAGGGAGGTTCAAGAGGGCGGGGATATATGTGTACATATAGCTGATTTCTGTTTGATGTTATTGTACAGCAGAGACCAACACAACATTGTAAAGCAACTGTCCTCCAAGCAAAAATAAAAAATTTTAGAAAGGGCAGAGGAAAGAAGCTGCAAAGAGGAGAAAGGGAAATGGCCTATTTTCCAAGGAGATCAAACCAGTCAATCCTAAAGGAAATCAACCCTGAATATTCATTAGAAGGATTGGTGCTGAAGCCAAAGCTCCAATATTTTGGCCACCTTATGTGAAGAGCTGACTCACTGGGAAAGACCCTGATGCTGGGAAAGATTGAAGGCAGGAGGAGAAAAGGGCAACAGAGGATGAGATGGTTGTATGACATGAGCTTGAGCAAACTCAGGGAGATAGAGGACAGGGAAGCCTGGAGTGCTTCAGTCCCTGGGGTTACAGAGTCAGACATGACTGAGTAACTGAACAACAGCAACAAATGCAAACCCATCTGGCCCGGGATTCTGTGCCAGTGGGCCTGAACAGACAGAAGAGGGACTTCCAGGGGACTTTCTCATTGCCTTCTCACACCCCTTTCTCCAAGACCAAGAGACCTTCACTCTCACTAAGCACAACCCTGCCAGCACAAGGTGCTTGGCCCTTTACTTTGAATTTCCATTATTCTTCTGTAGCAATCCTGCCTCCTGGACGTGAAGTAAGAGCTATTAACATGCAGTAACAATCCAGGAATATGATCCTGTCACACAGTTTATAACATGTAAGTAAATAACAGGCTTCCCAGGTGGTGCTAGTGTTAAAGAATCCACCTGCCAATGCAGGAAATGCGAGAGACACAGGTTCAACCCCTGGGTTGGGAAGATCCCCTAGAGAAGGGAATGGCAACCCATTCCAGTATTCTTGCCTGGAAAACCCCATCGACAGAGGAGCCTGGTGGGCTATAATCCATGGGGTCACACAGTCAGACATGACTGAGCACAAAAAAAAGAAAAAGGAAAGAAAAGTAAATAACATTTAAAAGACCACATAAAATGAGTTAGCCTGACATGTTTATTAGAACTGTCAAAATCCAGAATAACGACAATGCCAAAAGCTGACAAGAACATGGAGCAGCAGGAAGTCCCACTCATCATTGCTGGGAATGCAAAATGGTCCCGCCACCCTGGAAGATGGTTTGCCAGTTAATTACAAAGCTAAACACAGTCTCATCAAATGTTCCAACAATCAGGCTCCTAGGTATTTTACCCACATTGACTGAAAATTTATGTCTGCACAAAGACCTGTTTATACACAAATGTTTATAGCAGTTTTATTCATAATTGCCAAAACTTGGCAGTAACCTTCAGTAGGTGAATGGATAAATAACTGTGGTACATCCAGACAATAGAATATTATTCAGCGCTAAAAATAAATGAGCCATCAAGCCATTAAAAGATGTGCAGGAAGCTTGAATGACTATTACTCTGTGAAAGAAGCCAATCTGAAAAGGCTGCAAACTGTATGATTCCAACTAATGACACCTGAAAAAGGCAAAACTATGAAGACAGTGAAAAGATCAGTGACTATGGACGGGGGCAGTGGGGGAGGAAGAGAGGAGGAGATAAACAGGCAGAGTAAAGGAGATTTTTAGAGCAGTGGAACTATTACATTTGATGCTGCAATAGTGGATACATGCCCATATACATTTGCTACAACTCATAGAATACACAAAACCGAGAGTGAATCATAATGTAAACTATGGACTTAAGTTAATAACAATGTATCAATATTGGCTTATCCATTGTAACAAATGTCCATACTTCTACAAGATGTTCTTCCCTGGTGGCTGAGACGGTAAAGCATCTGCCTACAATGCGGGAAGCCTGGGTTCAATCCTTGGGTTGGGAAGATCTCCTGGAGAAGGAAATGGCAATCCACTCCAGTATTCTTGGTTGGAAAATCCCATGGATGGAGGAGCCTGGTAGGCTACAGTCCATGGTGCCACAAAGAGTCAGACATGACTGAGTGACTTCACTTTCTTTTTCAAGGGAAACTTGCAAAGGCCAGAGTTGTTGGTAATGGGAACTCTCTACACTTGCCACTCAATTTTTCTATAAACCTAAAACTGCTCTAGAAAATAATATATATCTGTTAATTTTTTAAAGGTATAACTTAATTGTAACTAAAACCCTCTCAAACTCTTCTTACTGATTTTTCCACAAAAGAGGGGTTCAAATATTGATTATCTATTAAAAATAACATTTATAATAAAGGATGGAGACATTTTTGCAATAAAAAGGCCTGGAGAGTTAGTTATGTTTAAAAACAAAACAAGAAGTGAAAAGATGAAGTCTTGGTTCTTCATTTTGTATAAATTTAGGTAAGTGAATCAACCTCATTAAACCTCCATCTAACACTTTTTTAAAAAGAAAAGAACAAATAAGAAGGTGGGTGATGCAACAAACATTTTAAACTCTGTGCATTTAATATATTCAATTTCTTTGTTAAGTATTTCATGGATCCAACATATTCAGAATTTTTCAAATAATTCCTAGAAGTATATCATTTATAAATACAATGATCTGTGGTTTTTTAACTGAATAAACTTCTGTTCTCTGCATAAAAAGCAAGTCAAAATGAATTACACATCAAACTGGTTACAGAGGCATCTTTAACTTACCATAACCTGCCTTCAGATTATATCACTCTGTGCAAAATTCTCACAAGAGTGTACTTTCATCTGCCACCCCCACTCTCTGTGCTATTATCATAATACATTCACTTTCCCATGCAATATAAATTCCATAATCCACTGTAATCATTTTGCCTAAACAGTTGGTTATCTTTAAATACATTTTAAATGAGATTATTTACTCAACCTTTGACCATTTCTGGCACTCTTCATTATCTTGGGTAGCTCAAAATTTGCATCTGATATAATTTCTCTACAATCTAAACTTTCTTTAACATTTCTTGTAGTGCCGGTTGACTTGTGACAGATTGTCCCTCAGTCTCGTGTGTTTGAAATGTTTTTATTTTGCCTTCATTTTGGAAGAACATTTGTTCTGGGTACAGAATTCCAGGTCCTCAGGTGCTTTGTTTCTTTTAGGACTTTAGAGGTGTTATTACATGGTCTCCTGACTTTCGTTGTTTCCAGTTTCTGTTCTGGTGCCTATAACAAGTCTTTTATCTCCAACAGCTTTTAGTAGTTTGGCCATGAAGTGCTTTGGTGAACGTGTATGGTGTGTGTGTTTCCTGCCTGTAGTTTGTTGAGGTCTTATTAACAGTTTATGCTGCTGCTGCTGCTAAGTCACTTCAGTCGTGTCCGACTCTGTGCGACCCCATAGACGGCAGCCCATCAGGCTCCCCTGTCCCTGGGATTCTCCAGGCAAGAACACTGGAGTGGGTTGCCATTTCCTTCTCCAATGCATGAAAGTGAAAAGTGAAAGTGAAGTCACTCAGTCATGTCGACACTTCGAGACCCCATGGACTGCAGCCTACCAGGCTCCTCCGTCCATGGGATTTTCCAGGCAAGAGTACTGGAGTGGGGTGCCATTGCCTTCTCCATTAACAGTTTATAGTTTAATCAAATTTGGACATTTTTCAGCCATTGTACTTTCCAATATTTTTTCTGCTTCCTGATCCCCTCTGAGACTCCAGTTACACATATGACAGCTTTCTATTGTTTCATAAGTAACTGCAGCTCAAAGCTTTTTTTCCCCCAACCTTTTTTTTAATCTCTATGCTTCAGTTTAGATGATTTCTATTGCTAAGAACTCAAGTCCTCTAATTTGTATATTCTCAAGCAAATTTATAATAGCAGTTTTTACAAATTTATGACAAGCAGTTTTTGCCTGTTAATTCCATCATCTCTCTCTTCTCAGCTTCTGCTTCTGTTGGATGGTTTTCCTCTTGGTTATGGGTCATATTCTTCTGCATCTTTCCATGGCCAGTGATTTTTTATTGGTATCGCGAATCTGTAATTTTCTTGTTTTCTGTAGAAGAAAGTTGAATTTTTCCCTGGAAGGCAATTAATTTACTTCAGATGAATTTGTTTTTAAGCAGTAAGCCAGGTCTGGAGTACCAGATACTCTGGGGCCAGCTTAGTCCTATTTTTTAAGGCATGCTCTTTCCAGGTTCTTTTCTGAATGCTCCAGGTGTTCCATCCAGTTTTGTATGCCTGACTGATCAGAATTTACAGTCTTCCAGCCCCATGTGAGCTCTGGGAATTGTTCAGCACCAGTTTTTTTTTTTTTTTTTTTTTTTTTGGCCTGGCTTATACACATACAGCTTGGTATTCAGCAAAAACTTCAAAGGGATGCTAATACAGATTTCTAGAGCTCTTTCCCAGCATCATTCCTTCTCTCTCATCCTTTCCCCACAAATTTCATTCATCCAAGCTTTCCTGAATACCAATGTCTGTCTTTCAGAGCAGTCCTCCACTAGAATTCCCCTTCCTGTACCATATTAATAGCTTAGAAAATGTTCCCAGGCAAAAAGCCACATTAATTGTCCATCTCACCTGATTTGTTTCCTTTCTATCTAGAATGCAGGTTTGTGCTACCTGTTGCCCAGCATCAGAATCAGTCATCTGATATACTTTGTCCAGACTTCTAACTGTTAATGGAAAAAGGGAAAACTGAGTACTCGGTAATCTGTCAAAGTTTTGTAAACTTGCTCAAGTAGTAAAACTGTCTTAGTGAGGTGGATGAACCTAGAGCCTGTTATACAAAGTGAAGTAAGATAGAGAGAGATAAACAAATATCATGTATTAACATATATATATATATATATATATATGGAACCTAGAAAAATGGCACTGACGAACCTATTTGGAGGGTAGGAATAGAGAAGCAGATGTGGAGAACAGACTAAGGGTGGGATGAACTGAGAGAGTAGCATTGACGTTGGCTAACTTGTTTCAGTCGTGACTTTGTGACCCTACAAACTGTAGCCTGCCAGGCTCCCCCGTCCCTGGGATTCTCCAGGCAAGAACACTGGAGTGGGTTGCCATGCTCTCCTCCAGGGGGTCGTTCCACCCAGGGATCAAACCTGTGTCTCTTGTGGCTTCTGCATTGAGAGGTTGGTTCTTTACCACTAGTGTCACCCGATAAACCTATATATACACACTTCAGTTCAGTCTCTCAGTCGTGTTCAACTCTTTGTGACCCCACAGACTGCAGCCAGGCCTCCCTGTCCATCACCAACTCCCAGAGTCTACTTAGACTCATGTCCATTGAGTTGGTGATGCCATCCAACCATCTCATCCTCTGTCATTCTCTTCTCCTCCTGCCTTCAATCTTGCCCAGCATCAGGGTCTTTTCCAATCAGTCAGTTCTTTGCTTCAGGTGGTCAAAGTATTGGAGTTTCAGCTTCAACATTAGTTCTTCCAATGAATATTCAGGACTGATTTCCTTTAGGATGAACTGGTTGGATCTCCTTGCAGTCCAAGGGCCTCTCAAGAATCTTCTCCAACACCATAGTTCAAAAGCATCTTTAGAGTCCAACTCTCACATCCATACATGACTACTAGAAAAACCATAGCCTTGACTAGATGGACCTTTGTTAGCAAAGTAATGTCTCTGCTTTTTAACATTCTGTCTAGGTTGTTCATAACTTTTTCCAAGGAGCAAGTGTCTTTTAATTTCATGGCTGCAATCACCATCTGCAGTGATTTTGGAGCCCAAAAAAATAAAGTCTGTCACTCTCCACTGTTTCCCCATCTATTTGCCATGAAGTGATGGGACCAGATGCCATGATCTCAGTTTTCTGAATGTTGAGTTTTAAACCAACTTTTTCATTCTCCTCTTTCACTTTCATCAAGAGTCTCTTTAGTTCTTCTTTGTTTTCTGCCATAAGGGTGGTGTCATCTGCATATCTGAGGCTATTGATATTTCTCCTGGAATCTTGATTCCAGCTTGTGCTTCATCCAGTCCGGCATTTCTCATGATGTACTCTGCATATAAGTTAAATAAGCAGGGTGACAATATACAGCCTTGATGTACTCTTTTCCCAATTTGGAACCAGTCTGTTGTACT
>NW_011494680.1:9204883-9210114 GCF_000754665.1 Bison bison bison
GTACTACTGTGTATAAAATAGATAGCTAGTGGGAAGTTGCTGTATAACAGAGGGAGCTCAGCTAGGTGATCAGTGACAACCTAGAGGGTGGGATGGGGTGGAGGGTGGGAGGGAGGTTCAAAAAGGAGGGGACATGTGTATACCTGTGGCTGATTATGTTGTTGTATGGCAGACACCAACAAAATATTGTAAAACAATTATCCTCCAATTAAAAAATTTTAAAATATGGAAACTTGTGGAAAAAATTACAAGTGCATTAAACAGTCTTTGTTACTCCAAAATGCTAATGTCACAAATTTACTTCTCTTAACTGTTGTTAAACTAAACCCTATTAGAAAGATTCTCACTCTTATAAGGAAGACAATTTCCATGCAAGTCAGCTGAACAACTCTTAACCAGAACACGACACTGGCTTCATCTGGTTGTACTAGAACTGTTGGCACCTACTGTGGTCGTCTGCAGTCACCAGAAACTGCCAGAAACAGGGTAGTTCTGCTTTCTTTTTCACAATTAATGGGTTATATGCACCTACCATTGTCTCCCATGGACTTCATCCAAGCAAGGAGTCTGGAAAACGCAGTCCTCTGGTTTCCAGCCACAGTGGTTTAGGGGAGAATTTAAAAGGCCAAGTAGGGGCCTTTTCCACAGGCAATACTTGGCAGAGTTGATTCGGCCATACACTCCACCTACTAAGATTCAGAATGTGTGTGCGTGCTCAGTCATGTCCCATTCTTTTCAACCCCATGGACTGTAGCCCACCAGGCTCCTCTGTCCATGGGATTCTCCAGGCAAGAATACTGGAGTGGGTTGCCATTTCCTCCTCCAGGGGATATTCCTGACCCAGGGATCGAACCCTGCACTGGCAGAGGGATTCTTTACCACTGAACCACCTGGGAAGCCAAGGTTCAGTCTGCCTATTCATAAAGTCGTGATGATAGCAATATGTACCTCATAGGGTTGTTGCAAGAATTAAAGGAGCTATAGTTTATAAAGCTCTTAGAAAAGTGTCTGGCATATAAGAAACTCACAAGAGTTTGGTCATTATTCAGTTCAGTTCAGTTGCTCAGTCATGTCCAACTTTTTGTGACCCCCATGGACTGCAGCCAGGCCTCCCTGTCCATCACCAACTCCTGGAGTCTACTCAGACTCATGTCTATTGAGTCGGTAATGCCATCCAACCATCTCATCCTCTGTCATCCACTTTTCCTCCTGCCTTCAATCTTTCCCAGTATCAGAATCTTTTCAAATGAGTCAGCTCTTCACATCAGGTGGTCATTATTAGTTAGTAAATAATTGAACGAAATGAAAACAATAGAATGAAAATCTGGTTGACCTACAGAGAGAGAGGAAAAGGTGACTCTGCCTTTTACCCCATAACTCTCCCCACCCACACAGTTCTCATTCTCCCATTCAGGGTCAGATAAAACAAAGATTGTATTGATTTCCTGCTCACTGTGATATTAATTGCTTGTGGTCCCCAAACACCGTGTAAGTTAATAACCTTTGTATCCGTCCATTCACAGTAAAGGAAGTTCTTTACTAAATGCATATGTCCACATACCTCAAAAGCACCATATGAGAACTATTTTAGAAAAATGGCCTCAGGCATAACCAACAGGTCAAACTAACTTGAGAACACAAACTCAAAAATGTTTGCTTACAAATTAATTCAGTTTGTCATAGACTCACAGATAGAAATATCAGACTTGGGGCTGCCAAGGGGAAGGGGGGAAGGACAGGGATGGAGACCTCAATTGGGGGTTGATAGATGCAAGCTATTACATTTATAATGTATAAACAACAAAGTCCTACTCTATAGCACAGGGAATTGTATCCAGTTTCTGGGGCTAAACCATAATGGAAAAAATATTTTTTAACAAAGAATGCATGTATGTGTAAAACTGAGTCACTTTGTTGCACAGAAGCGATTGGCACAACATTGCAAATCAACTATACTTTAATTAAAAAATTAATTCAGCTTCTCAGTGAAGGCTCTTCTGCTGACCCTCTGAGAGCCTGACTAGCACTGGTGGTGGTGGTGGTGGTTTAGTCGCTAAGTCGTGTCTGACTTTTGCGATCCCATGACTGTAGCCCACCAGGCTCCTCTGTCCATGGGATTTCCCAGGCAAGAATGCTGGAGTGGGTTGCCATTTCCTTCTCCAGACTGGCACTGGAGGGCCTTTGAAATAACATCTGTAAGGAAGCCATGGCATTGGTAGGCATTTGATATATGATAATTAATAGTAATGAGGGCAGGAAGTACTTGCTGTACTGAGTGGATGGAGCTGTTCAAGTTAAAGAGAACGCTTCTAAGAAATAACACTTAATGCATAGAGATTAAGCCTCTGGAAACTTTTCCACAACCAACAGAATCACTATGTCTTATTCGGCATCTCAGCCAATTCCTGGACCAGGAACTGATAACATGACCATCTTTTTAAAGGGAAGTCCCCCACCCAAATAAAATACTATTGTCATTATGAAAGCCTTGGGATTTCCCTGGTGGCTGAGATGGTAAAGAATCTGCCTGCAGTGCAGGAGACCCCGGATTTGATCCCTGTGTTGGGAAGATCCCCTGGAGAAGGAAATGGCAACCCACTCCAGTATTCTTGCTTGGAGAATCCCATTGACAGAGGAGCCTGGTGGGCTGCAGTCCATGGGGTCACAAAAAGTCGACAGGACTGAGTGACTATCACTCTCACGTTCACCTTTGAGCCAGCCAAAAATCTGGGTTCAAATTCTGATCCTTTGCCTTGGACAACGGATCTTAAAACAGTTTCTCAAGCTTCAAATGGCTCTTCTGAAAATTCAGGACATTGACAATAATGTTTCAAGTTTGCAGAGTACTCATGTAAGTAATGCATATTTTTATTATAAAACCAACCCCAAAGTACAGGCAACTCCAGATCAATTATCTGCCCTAAAAACTAAAACTGAAAGCTAGACTCCCAAAAGCAGGCAATTTGGATTTTGAATGTGATTTTGAATTTAAATATCTATGTGTCATCCATACGACAAATACACCTCAAACAAAACACTAAATATATAATTCTGGATGAAGTGGGACATTAGTTTCCCTCATGTGATATTTCTCAAATGTGTGAAATATTTTCATAAATTATGATCCCATCATCATAAAGTAGCATTTGATACATCAGGATTTATTCAGTAGATCTGAATAGTTGAAATACAAAAAATTAAATCAAAATTTCACGCCAGTCTACCCAATCTGTTCTTCCTTGCTCGAGGCCCCATCGCCCTATGAGAAAAAATGAATCCTGTGAGAGCTTGTCCAACCCCACACCTAAAAGTTAAATAAACACTTTTGCATAGGAATCAGGATAAGGAGTTTGACTTATCAGTGCAGTTTTGTCCATGAAGGCATCTCCCTTCTCTTCAGTGATCAGTAAAAAATATTTTTGAGCTTGAAAACCACAGTGCTGAGCAGTATCTCCCAGATGTCCATTTATCAAATTGCCCTTTTCTTATTATTTTTAGCGCTATATCTGAACACTGAAAGTCACATAAAAGATTGACTATAAGCATGTATGTGTCAATCAGAATATAATTATGAGAATGGCCCTGATACTAGCTTTACAAAACTGCTGTGGGCGGATTGTTTGCCTATTTGTTTTTTTCATTTTAATATTTTTAAAATATACTCTAGTAATGGAAATGGAGTTTATCTAATCTGCTGGGTTTTTTAAAATGTAGTTTTGCTTTGGGGAGAAAAGGAACTAATATTTACGGAACATTTATTATATGTCAGCTCCCTGGTGGCTCAGACAGTAAAGAATCCGCCTGCCAATGCTGGAGACCGGGGTTCCATCCCTGAGTCAGGAAGATCCCCTGGAGAAGGAAATGGCAACCCACTCCAGTATCCTTGCCTGGAGAATCCATGGACAGAAGAGGCTCTTGGGCTACAGTCCATGGGGTCGCAGAGAGTCAGGCATGACTGAACAACTAACACTTTTACGTTCCACCCTCAAAACAATCCAGTGAAGTAGGTCCCATCATCATCTTTATTTCCATCCCAAGAAGACCCCATTTCAGAAAATATGAACACAATCATTCTAGGTCTTCAGCCCCCAACTTTAGCATCATCCCTGATTCTTCTCAGGACCTCCTTGGTGGCTCAGATGGCGAAGAATCTGCTTGCAATGCAGGAGACCTGGGTTCAGTCCCTGGGTTGGGAAGATCCCCTGGAAGAGGGCATGGCAACCCACTCCAGTATTCTTGCCTGGAGAATCCCTTGGACAGAGGATCCTGGAGGGCTGCAGTCCATGGGGCTACAGTCCGTGGGACCCCAAAGAGTTGCACACGACTGAATGACTAACACTTTTCACTGATTCTTCAGGCTCATTCCCACACCACACCCCAATCATTAACAAGTAGAAAATGAGGAATTTTATGTTTCTATCCAAGACACCTGGCTTGTTCTGGTGGCGCCCTCCTCTGACGCGTCCCAGGCCTCCTCCTCCTCCCGGCAGGGACCACACATTTTTACAAACAGAAGCCCAAGCCGGACAGACCGTGTCACCGTCTGCTCGAGACCGTCCCATACCTTCCAGCCCCACGCAGAGTGAACCCCGAAGTCCCACGCTGGCCCGCAAGCCCCGCCAGGCGAGGCCCGGGCCAGAGTCCCCTCCTCTCCAACCCCTCCCGCGCGCCCCCACAAACTCATTCCTCCAGCCACACCCCGTCCCCGGCCGCCCCTCCCACCGAGCCCGGGAGCCGGCGGGCTCCGAGGGGCCCCAGCTTGGGGTTTAACGCTCTAGGCGCTAATGTTCACGATTTTATCTCGGAATGGGTGTCGGGTAAGCGAAGACCTGTGACGCCGCAGCCCGCTGGATCCTCCGGAAGGCTGCGCTCCCCCGCCGCCCGGATCCCGGCGGGGACCTGGGCGAGGCAAGGGGAGCCCCGAGTGGCCAAGCCCCCCCAGCACTTCCAGACACTGGCACCAGCGCGCGTCCAGCCCAGCGCGCTCCCTGCGGTGGGAGTCCGCAGCCTCAGGCTCTCAGGCCTTCGGCGGGGTGGGGAAGACCCCTGGGTGACGCTCCCCACTCCCGTTTTCACTTTGCGCGGGGCCCCATCGCCCTGCCGGCCTCCTTGCTCTTCCTCTAACAGGCCGGCAGTTTGAGTTTCCATCTCAGTCCTCTGCAAAGACCGCTTCCTCCTCTGCACAGTTGCCCCCAGACTCGGCAGTGCTCGTCCCGACATCTCCAAGAGTG
>NW_011494680.1:9210214-9221093 GCF_000754665.1 Bison bison bison
GTCGGATTCTCCAGGCAAGAATACTGGAGTGGGTTGCCATTTCCTCCTCCAGAGGATCGTCCCGACCCAGAAATAGAACCCTTGTCTCTTTTGTCTCCTGCATTGACAGGCGGATTCTTTATCACTAGCGCCACCTGTGAAGCCCAGACGTCTCCAGGGGCTCTGCCAAATGTCATTCTGGGGGCGGGATGGGGCGTGGATGGGGCTTCCCACTCACGCTGGAAAACCAGCCTCCCCATCCATCCTTCTCCATCCCTCTTCCCCGGCTTACTTTTCTTCAGAACACGTTCGCCTTCGTGATTCTGTGTGTGTGGCACCCTCCCGCCATAAATCCTATGTTCTAGGAAAGCAGAGCATGCTCGGTTTGCTTACTGCTCCATCCCAACACTAGGAAACTTGCAAGTAGGTATTTGTGAAAATGTGCTGAATAACTGAACGCGCATTTTGTAGACGAGAAAGTAGAGACTCAGAGATGGGAGGTGACTTGTTAAGGTCTCAGCACCAGGATTCAACCCAGGCAGCGTGCCTACCAGACCCTGCTCAAAACCGCCTTCCCAGGTGGCAAAACTTAGCCTGAAAAAGACTTCACTGGCCATGAATAAGCCTCTGCAAATTTATCTGCTGATATTTGAATCAAACATAAGATAAAATACTCTTTTTTTTTTTTAATTTGGTCATCTTCTGTTGAGATAAGAAAAGATAAGAAAATTTTAATATCGTCAGAAACCAGAAAAGTGTTGATTGATTTCTATATAGTTATCTTATAGAAACTACAGGCACAAAGGTTAAACACCACATGTGAAAAATATCAAACCACAGTCTGCACTAACATATTAAAAAAACAACAACACTGAAAATACTATTACTTGAGATCAAGGAGTCATTATCATTATTTCAAATGCCTGGAGTGTAGAGGTTCATTAAAGAAATGAGTTATTAACATGTTCCTTAAATTAAGGCAACCTTCTCTCAATTATTGTCCTTCTTGCTCTCAGAAAAGCATTTCCTGCCTACCAGGAGTCCTGCACTGGTTAGTCCTTGGGACTCTAGGAGCAGAGTTTTTCAGCTCCAGAAGGCTTCATCTTTGAAAAAATGTGGTGGTTTAGTCACTAAGTCTTGTCCAACTCTTGCTACCCCATGGACTGTTTGTTTTTTACAAATTTACAAGAACTTGGAAAGTGTTCTAGAAAGGTGGTCAGTTAACAAGTAGAGAGAGATCACCCTCTGTGTCTGCGGTGACCTATTGTAGGATGAGCCCCAGGACCTAGCAGACCAGATGCTGAGACTTGCAAAGGTGGTGGGGCTCATTCGAAATGACTGATGGCAGTGGTGGCAGAGAGAGCCATCCTGCACCAATGGCACTAATTTAGACTCTAATTACGTATTGACACAGTGATTGGCTGAACATCCAGCTGTTCTCCATCTCCAGAGTACAGGTCTTCTTTCTGAGTTTGTTTTCTTTGGACTACCGCTGGAATCCAGATGCAGCCCAGATACCTTCCTCCAGTTTTTTAGTTGATCCATCCCTGCGCCTCCTTCATCTCTGTAGGAATAGAGTGTATGTATCTCCCGAAAGTAAGAAGGAAGAAAAAAATTATAATAGCCAGCATCAAATATTTGATAGCATTCATTTTCTTCTTTCAGTTCTTCCATCTAGAATTTGAGATTGAAGGTGAGAAGAAAAGCTGTGACCACCCAAAATGTAAGCCCTGAAGGCTCCGAGGTCCAGGGAGGAAGGGACCGTTTTGGAGCAAGTTGGTCAGAGGCTCTGGGAAAAGCATCTGCTCCTGAAAATTGGGCCAAAACACTAGAAGAAATGGAAATGTTGCAGCAAGAGGGAAAAAATGAATAAGTTCTTAATCCTTGAGCTCCCTTTTTTTCCTAGCTTTAATTTTTCTCCAGATTTCTGCAAGCCTAAAGCATTATCTTCCCTGGTACTGAAAGTCGTATTCTATTCCTAAGGGTCCAGATGACCTATTTTTTTCTCCCAGTCATCAAAGCTCAGTGAATACCATTTTGATGCTTATTTTTGCCACGTTGACAAAATTCATGCTTTATCCTCTAAGCATGTACTAAGCAGCATGTCTTAGATGAAAGACAAAGACAGCCAGTCCTTGTCATCCAGGACTGTACAGTTAGCTAACCATAGGACACCATTATGCAAACCACCAAAACCACTCTCCTGTCTTCTCCCACCACTAACCTGTGCAAATCACATGGCTGGGGCATCTTTCTCTCACATGGGAAGACTCATCACTTATGAAACAGAAGAAGGACACAAATGTTTGCTGCACCCTCTGGTGCCCACAGGCACATACTAGTTGCATTTGTATTTACAACCTCATCTAACCCGCCCAAGTTGTTGCTACTGTCGTTTAGTCTGATTCTTTGAGACCTCATGGACTGTAGCCCGCCAGGCTCCTCTGTCCATGGGATTTTCAGAGCAAGAACACAAGAGTGGGTAGCCATTTCCTTCTCCCGGGGATCTTCCCAACTCTGGGATCAAGCCCGCATCTCCACGTCTTCTGCATTGCAGGCAGATTCTTTATCTCTGGGCCACCAGGGAAGGCCCCAACCTGGTTTTAAAGAAAACTGAAACTTCACATGTTGCAGGATTCACGAGGGCAGATCTAGCATTCAATTTTTAGTCTAAACAGAGGTCCCAAACCCAATTTCTTGCCATTCTACCGCACATTCCCATAGATAGCCAGGAACAGCTATTCACCCACAGGCATGTGCTGGCAAGGTAGAACTACATGAGTCTCCAACCCAGTTAACTCTTAGGTCCTGACAGGTAATGAGTTAAGTGAAACAGACAAGGTGCAACACTCAGGGTATTCTGTGCAACTTCTGCTTTAAGGATTAAGTTTAGCTCAGAACAGCACCTGATTGTTTTTATTGTGATAAAAGCCACAAAACATGAAATGTACCATGGTAACCACTTTTAAGTGTTTGTTTCAATGGTATTAAGTCCATTCACACTGTTGTGCAACCATCCCTACCTTCCTTCCCCAGAACTTTCTCATCTTCCCAAATGGAAACTCTATACAATAACTCAGCAACCCTTCTCCCCTTTTCAGGTGATACATTGTTAGTGTAGAGAAAGGCAACTGAGTTTTACCTGTTGGTTTTGTATCCTCCAACTTTATTCAATTAGTGCTCACAGGATTGTTTTGTGTTAGAATCTTTTTAAGCAACTGTGTCCACGGCTATCATATTATTTAGTCATGAAGAGTATACACTATCCAATATGGATTTGTGCAACTGATGTTTGTCTTCAGCAGACCAGTAGGCCCTTTCATAGCCCTGGGACAATATAAGGGCAAAATACCATTGTCGTCCCAAAGCATAGCTGTATCCTAATAAGAGTTTTCATGTTCCCCCTGCTATGAATACATTAAAATGCAGATGCAATTCTGCCAAACCACAGGGCATCCCGGGGGCTTAGGAAAGTGGGTAATGCAGAATAAGGACTGCTGAGCTGGTGTGGGGTCTCTACTGTCTGAAGACCAAATAGATGGGCCTGAAGGGCTCACAGTGGAAATCACATACCAGCTGCAAGTGTCCTCACTCGAGACCTCAGTTGGAAGGAACACTTGAGAGTCACACATGCACAGTAGGCATGTTCTGCAAGGCCTTGTTCAATCACTACTCTCAGCAGCTGCAGCAGGCTCTTCTTATCTGCCTGCCTTCTCTCAGTGTCCAATCAATAACCCTGTTCCAACCTCAGAAAGGCCAACCCCCTGTCTTCCACCTTGCAGAGAACACTGATTTTGTTTAAAAATCCCATCTTTTTGGCAAAGTAGAGACCATATTCCATACACACTGCTTCATTATCAGTCCATGATTTCCATCCCCTTTCCCTACTAATGTCTGATAAAAGCTGGCTTCATGCCCTGCTTGATCCAGATCTTAGGTCCATTCTGCCGTTTCTCCTTTCCTGAGCAGAAAAGTCCATGCACAAGAGGCCTACTGTGTATTTAAGCTATCTTAGATGTCTGGAAAGCGTGTAATGGAAACCCACGAGAAGGGCAATGGTTCCCCACTTTAAGAATATTTTACCAGGACAAATACTACTTCCTTTTCTCCAACAGTGAGAATTATTTAACTATTAATTAATATTATTGAGTAGATGTTTTTATATTAATATTACAATTAATTGATATTTAATTAATTATAACTCATTTTTTAAATTATTTGACTCACTTTTTTAACTTTGGCATCTTGGAAGCTCAGAGATAAATTTAAATGCTCTATAATAATAATAATAATATTAGTCTAGGGTTGTGGTGCCACTCTTTTTTTTTCCTTATGCACTATTATTCATTTACTTAGTTACGTTTATTTTATAACTATCTGTTTCAAGTCTTTTTTACAAGTTTATCACTCAAACCAAAATTTGTTTTTTCAGAGTTATCTTGTAAATGTCATGAACATCGGATCACTTACATATCAGTATCTCCAAACTGCACAGTTCTTTGTATTGTACTAGTTGACAAATTCTGAGACATGTATAATCCCAGAGTTTTTGCTGAGAACTCAGACTTAAGTATCCTTAATACAATCAAAATCACCCCTCTAGGTATTTTAGAAAGTTTAAAATTATTTCTTCTGGCCAATTTTAGAAGACTTAGAAAAAGCCTTGAATCTGGAATTGGTCATTTCTATTTCAAGGTCTCTGTCTAGGGAAATTGTTGTTCTTTTCCTGCTTGCTAGCATACAAAATCCTAATTGAAAAACCTTTACACCTGGTTATGGCATGCATTTAATTTTCTTCTGTTCTATTAGGGACCTGCCTTGGTTAGGGATGGAATGTACACTGGAATCTCAATGATTCTATGACTTAGTCTGTGCCTCAGGGTAAGTTCAGCCCTGGGACGCTAAGAAACAGCCCCAGATCCAGGTCATTCGTGTCTCTTCCTTACAGCCAAGAACGGCAACCACACCATGCCCCAATTTAGAGCATCGACAGGTTCAGTTCCAGAGAAGGCAATGGCACCCCACTCCAGTACTCTTGCCTGGAAAATCCCATGGATGGAGGAGCCTGGTTGGCTGCAGTCCACGGGGTCTCGAAGAGTCGGACACGACTGAGCGACTTCACTTGCACTTTTCATTTTCATGCATTGGAGAAGGAAATGGCAACCCACTCCCGTGTTCTTGCCTGGAGAATCCCAGGGACAGAGGAGCCTGGTGGGCTGCCGTCTATGGGGTCGCACAGAGTCGGACACGACTGAAGCGACTTAGCAGCAGCAGCCAGCTTCAGTTCAATTCCATTCAGTGCAATTTATCAAGTAATTTTCCAGTGTGCTAGGCATTTTCAAAGTCTCTGGGAGTATAACAAGGAATTGGACTCAGTCTCTACCTTCACGGATCTCACAAAAAGAGAAAGGTTAGTAAACAACTCGAAAATCGAAAGCAAGCTGTACGCCAGGCTGGAATGGAGCACAGAAGAGAAGCTTGTAATCCATGGGGAGGCAGGACGGGCTTTCCAAAGCATGTAGTTCAAGTAGGCATCACAGAATAGTCCATGGGGGAATCCTGATGGAGGTCAAGGCCCAGACGTGGGTCAGAAACCCAAAGGATTCAAGACAGTTGGACTGGGATCTCCCTGAGGGTTCTCAACTTGAGCCTATAGGGTGGCTAGTGGTAAAGAATCCACTTGCCAATGCAGGAGACGTGGGTTCCATCTCTGAGAAGGGAAGAGCCCCTGGAGAATGAAATGGCAACCCACTCCAGTATTCTTCCCTGGAGAATTCCATGGACAGAGGAGCCTGGTGGGCTACAGTCCTTGAGGTGGCAAAAAGTCCGACACGATTTAGCGACTGAATGTGGATACACACACACACACAGAAGCACAGAGGGTCCCACCCCTGGCCAGCAGGGAGGACCATGATTCCTGAGAGGCTGAGCTATACTGAGGCTGTGAGGCGGGCGCTCCTGTGCGCCCCTCAGGTCCCAGCGGGTGGGCTTTCTCCCAGCCAGTCCAGCCGTGAGAATAGATAATGCTGCACATCAGAGTCCTCGGAGGATTGAGGCATTTTCTTTGGTAAATCACCCAGAAAGGCCTCATCCGGCTTGCATTTATTGCTGCATTATCATATGGTTCCAGCACGAGGTGTGGCCTTTGCATTGACAGAGCAAAACTGAGGCAACCCAGAGGGTAGGGCACCGGGAAGTGAGGGCAGAAGCTGGGGGTTCCAGCCCCACCGCCACCTGCCGAAAAGGCAGCCCTTTTTCTTGAAGCCTGTGGGAACCCCACGAATGGAAGCTGGAGATCTTTAGAGAAATCCACAGCTTACAGTAAAAGGCCTTTTATTTTAAAGGGCATCCATTTCTGCCAGAAATTGTTAGGGGAATGAGGCAGGGGATAGAAGCAATCAGCAATCGAAAGCAGATAAATGAAGTGTTGGGTGTCCTTCCAAGGGCCTCGGCCAGGTCTGGGGGCTGCAATATGCTCCCCTCCTGGTTCTGGTCTTTCTCGGGAAGCCCAGCATCTTCTCCTCCCCTACCTCCTCTCCACCCTTGTGGGGGCCTGCCTGGCTCAGGGCCGAGCCCCACCTCCTTCAGGAAGGCTCCTTTCTTGTACGCATTTCAGGGAAATGCTCTGACCAGCCCTGTCCTTGTCACCTGGGTTTTCCCAAGACTCGGCCACAGAAGCCTGATCCTGTCTCAGATGTTCCTGCATCCCTGACACCATATTTCTACCTCCCCCCCTTCCTTTAGCTGAGTAGCTTCTATTTTATCAGCTTGAAGGCAATGGCACCCCACTCCGGTATTCCTGCCTGAAAAATCCCATGGACGGAGGAGCCTGGTAGGCTGCACTCCATGGGGTCGCTGAGGGTCGGACATGACTCAGCGACTTCACTTTCACTTTTCACTTTCATGCATTGGAGAAGGAAACGGCAACCCACTCCAGTGTTCTTTCCTGGAGAATCCCAGGGACGGGGGAGCCTGGTGGGCTGCCATCTATGGGGTCACACAGAGTCGGACACGACTGAAGTGACTTAGCAGCAATCTGAATAAAATGGAATACATATTCCACCTATGAAAATAATGCCAACTATATTTCCTCCTATTTTCAAGTGACTTTTAAGAATAATATCCTATCAAAGAATTGCTTTCATATCTGTAAAGAGAAAAAAAATTCTTTATCATATAGATTGTAGCTCTTATTCTCCTTCCTCCAGGGAGACCTCCTTTGAGTCCAGGTGTGAAAGAGCTCCTGGGGAGGAAGCAAAAGGGAAAAAAATTAAGAGGAAAGCTAATCCTTGAAATAGCTAATCGTATTTATATAGAATGTTTTCTGTTCACAAAATAAGGAACCCCAGTTCACTGACTCTCACTCAAACCTGTGAAAAACAGGCGTAATGAGCAACTGGCCCAGAGATTCAGGGCCAGCGGGCAGAGAATTTCCCCTATTTTCACCACCGCCCCTCCAAGATGGTGTTGCCAAGTCACCCACCTCAGCCGGGTATGTCTTCCCACCACTCAAGGCTTGCAGGCACCTGGCCTGGAGGCTACCAAAGGTGTCCCTGACTCCCTGAGGCCCATGTCCTCCTGTCTGGTACGCCATGGCCACAGTCTCCTGACTTCCCTGGCCAGCTCTGCACTCCCCAGACACCCCAACTTCAGCCTCAGCTGCACCTTCAGCTCTGGTTCGTGGCTGGGCTGCCTCTCCCAGGACACAAGCTGTTTCTCCTCCACGCTCCACTCACAGGTTGGAGCAGCGTCTGCTTCCCACACTGACCTGCTGTCCCTTTGCTGCTGCTGCTAAGTCACTTCAGTTGTGTCCGACTCTGTGCGACCCCATAGACGGCAGCCCACCAGGCTCCCCCGTCCCTGGGAACCTCATTTGTGTCCTCAGCACCTGGCACTTCATCAGTGTCAATGTTTGTGTGAGGATGGAGTGGAGGGAGAGACACAGGAGGGAAGAAGGGGAGCACTTGGGTCTGGGATGCAGGTTGCAAACCTGTTATCCTTTTATCTTTGGACGATGGCACCAAGCACTTGTGTTCACACCCGGGCTGACTGGTGTGTCCTCCCAGGTCTCTCCTTGGGACCCTCTTCCATCAGGGGCATTCTTTTCATCTCCTTCTACCCCATACAGGCAGAGTCTTATACCAGAAAGGACCTTGGCTCTTAGGGTCCATCAGCACAAATATTAACGCCAACGTATGTCATCGTGAGTATCACATGCCGGTGCCCCTCCCCTGACAGATCCTTGGCTGTGCCGCAACCATGCCACCCACCTGACACGGCCACCTGCCACCCCCAAGCGCACCTCATTCTTCTTCACTTTATTTACCCTGGATTAGTGTCACCATTTTTGCATCCTCTGGGCCCCCTTCCAAGTCCTCTAAGCATGAATAACTCTGAATGCGGGTGAGTAGACAGTAGCCTTCATTAGAATTAACACTTGACTATAAACCCTAGGGACCCAGACTCTGTCACTCTCCCACAGATGCCCTGATCACAGATCCTTCTAAATAGGCCAGTGACTGTCAATACTGGTGACACTGGCAGGTGACTTGTGGCCATCACATTTACACGCATGGCAGGCTGCAGAAGTACCTTGAGACGCAAGGGAAGAGAAACCGCCACAGACTCTGTCTCAGATGCTTCGGCTGGTGCGGCTGAGGCATGGCCAAGTGCAGGAGCTGGTGTATCCATGGGTGGGGGCCAGCCTGGACCAGGGTGCCATCTTGCTCTTGCGAATGGCTACTTGCTTAAGACCCTGATGCTGGGAAAGATTGAAGACAAAGGGAGAAGGGGGCGGCAGAGGTTAGAGAGCATCACCGACTCAATGCACATGAGTTTGAGCAAACTCCAGGAGATGGTGGAGGACAGAGGAGCCTGGCATGATGCAGTCCATGGGGTCGCAAAGAGTCGGACATGACTTAGCGACTGAACAGCCTGCTTCCCTGAAAATGAGCCAGCCTGTGGAGGCGTGGCCCTTGTGCTCCTTCTTAGATGGCTTTACAGTTGACCTTCAGTGGGTGTGTTAACGCACAGATGTCATCCTGTGCACAAGACATGCCACAATCAGACTTACCTGTGGGCTTGTTTCTTTGGGCTGCCCTTGTGGCTCAGTTGCTAGAGAGTCTGTCTGCAATGCGGGAGACCTGGGTTTGATCCCTGGGTTGGGAAGATCCCCTGGAGAAGGGAAAGGCTACCCACTCTAGTATTCTGGCCTGGTGAATTCCGTGGCCTGTATAGTCCATGGGGTCGCAAAGAGTCAGACACGACTGAGGGACTTTCATTTCTTTCCTTGCTTGGGTGGATGGTGACAGGGCCTCGGGCTTTCATTCAACAGTGAGCACCCTGAAACCACTTCAGAAAGGGTCCCCAAAGGGGCCAGCTTTCATCAGTGGCCCAGAATGTTTCCGTGAGTGTAGGGAAGAGTGTGAGGAGTTTAAAGACAGAAAAAATGTGGGTATAAACCCTAACCCGGCTCCTTATTCAACATGTGTCCCTGGGTCAGCTGAGGGGTTGGAATACAAAAGCCCCTAGACCAAATTCAGCCCACCACCTGCTTTTCTTCTGTTTAACTCTTGTCTATGGCTGTTTTCTCCCTACAAGGGCAAAGCTGAATGCTTCGGACAGAGAGCCAGGGCCTGCGAAACCCAAAGTATTTCTTATATTTACAGAAATGTTTGCTGCCCCTTAGTGAGAATATTTCACTCTCTGAGCCTCAGTTTCCTCATCTGTAAAATGGGCAATGATACTTACATCAAGGGAGTGATGCTGTGAGAAATAAATGGAGTAATGAGTGTGGAAGGTGAGCCACAGAGCAGTGTTTGGTACATATCAGGATTTTTTAAATTATTATTTTCATTTTGCTCTTGTCCATCTGTGTCTCTTTTTGCAGAAGGTCACCCGGCGCTGTCCTTGTTTCCTCCTCTTTCAGTTCAGTTCAGTCACTCAGTCGTGTCCGACTCTTTGCGACCCCATGAACAGCAGCACACCAGGCCTCCCTGTCCATCACCAACTCCCGGAGTCCACCCAAACCCATGTCCATCGAGTCGGTGATGCCATCCAACCATCTCATCCTCTATCATCCCCTTCTCCTCCCACCCTCAATCTTTCCCAGCATCAGGGTCTTTTCAAATGAGTCAGCTCTTCACATCAGGTGGACAAAGTATTGGAGTTTCAGCTTCAACATCAGTTCTTCCAATGAATACCCAGGACTGATCTCCTTTAGGATGGACTGCTTGGATCGCCTTACAGTCCAAGGGACTCTCAAAGAATCTTCTCCAACACCACAGTTCAAAAGCATCAATTCTTCAGCACTCAGCTTTCTTTATAATCCAACTCTCACATCCATACATGACCACTGGAAAAACCATAGTCTTGACTAGACGGACCTTTGTTGGCAAAGTAATGTCTCTGCTTTTTAATATGCTGTCTAGGTTGGTCATAACTTTCCTTCCAAGGAGTAAGCGTCTTTTAATTTCATGGCTGCAATCACCATCTACAGTGATTTTAGAGCCAAGAAAAACAAAATCAGCCACTGTTTCCCCATCTATTTCCCATGAAGTGATGGGACCGCATGCCATGATCTTAGTTTTCTGAATGTTGAGCTTTAAGCCAACTTGTTCACTGTCCTCTTTCACTTTCATCAAAAGGCTCTTTAGTTCCTCTTCACTTCCTGCCATAAGGGTGATGTCATCTGCATATCTGAGGTTATTGATATTTCTCCCAGCAATCCTGATTCCAGCTGGTGCTTCCTCCAGCCCAGCGTTTCTCATGATGTACTCTGCATATAAGTTAAATAAGCAGTGTGACAATATACAGCCTTGATGTACTCCTTTTCCTATTTGGAACCAGTCTGTTGTTCCATGTCCAGTTCTAACTGTTGCTTCCTGAACCTGCATACAGG
>NW_011494680.1:9221193-9251071 GCF_000754665.1 Bison bison bison
ACAGTGTGAGAGGAGTGCAACTGTGTGGTAGTTTGAGCATTCTTTGGCATTACCTTTCTTTGGGATTGGAATGAAAACTGACCTTTTCCAGTCCTGTGGCCACTGCTGAGTTTTCCAAATTTGCTGGCATATTGAGTGCAGCACTTTCACAGCGTCATCTTTCAGGAGTTAAATAGCTCCACTGGAATTCCATCACCTCCACTAGCTTTGTTTGTAGTGATGCTTCCTAAGGCCCACCTGACTTCACATTCCAGGATGCCTGGCTCTAGGTGAGTGATTACACCTTCATGATTATCTGGGTCATGAAGATCTTTCTTGTATAGTTTTCTTGTGTATTCTTGCCACTTGTTCTTAATATCTTCTGCTTCTGTTAGGTCCATACCATTATTTCTTTTCATTTTGCCCTCACTAAGCTCCCTACCATCCAGCAGAGAAAAACTTAAAGGAAAAAAGAGAGTGATTGTGAAAAAATAAATGGTGTGGGAAACAAACTGACTCTAAAGGACTTCCCTGGTGGCTCAGACGGTAAAGTGTCTATCTACAATGCAGGAGACCTGGGTTCGATCCCTGGGTTGGGAAGATTTCCTGGAGAAGGAAATGGCAACCCACTCCAGTACTCTTGCCTAGAAAATCCCATGGACGGAGGAGCCTGGTGTCCATGGGGTCCCAAAGAGTCGGACACGACTGAGCAACTTCATGTTCACATAAAGGAAAATTTAACTCTGCTGGGGACCTCAGATTACTTATTTTGTGTCTTTTTTAAACATCTGCATTGGATATTTCTTTTTTATTAATATTCATGTATTTATTTTTGGTGGTGCTGGGTCTTCATTGCTGCTCAGACTTTTCTCTAGTGGTGACGAGAGGGGGCTACTCTGTAGTTGTGGTTTGTGGGCTTCTCATTCCCATGGTTTCTTTGGCTGCAGAGCACGGGCTGTAGGCGCCTGGGCTTCAGCTCTTGCCACATGTGGACTCAGTAGTTGTGGCACACGGGCTTAGTTCTCCACCACATGTGGGATCCTCCCAGACCAGGGATCAAACCTGTGTCTCCTGCTTTGGCAAGCAGATTCTTTACCACTGAGTCACCAGGGAAGCCCTATTTTATGTCTTATGAGTAGTCATTTCTATCATCTTTTTATGTTCAGTGTAAATATAGGTTGAAGTTTATAATATTGTACAAAGAAGGGTGACTCCTTGCCTTCTCCTAAGAACAGAATGTTTTTTCCCTAGAGAAACAGCATTAGATGTTTTCAAATTCTTATATACAGAATGTTTGCTTTCCTGGGAATTTTTGTTTTTTAATCTAAAGATAATTTAAAAATTGAAATGGGCTGCAGCTACGCAAGGTCACCTAACTTGTGTTTTTTCCATTCAGAAGGAAATCCCAGTTGAGAGAGTGGCATGGAAACATGTACATTACCATATGTAAAATAGTGGGAGTTTGCTGTGTGATACAGGGCACTCAACCCAGTGCTCTGTGACAACCTAGAGAGGTGGCATGGGGTGGGGGGTGGGAGGCAGTTTCAAGAGGGAGGGGACCTATATATATATACACATACATACATACATATATATGGCTGATTCATGTTGACGTATGGCTGAAACCAACACGATATTGTAAAGCAATTATCTCCCAATTAAAAATTTTAAAAAAGAAAGGAAATTCCTTTTCACATGTCTTAAAGAGAAGAAGACACTTTGGTTCTTCCCACAACTTTCTTCAACTGCTTTCATAGTAAAATTTTTTTTTTTAATTTCCATTATTTCCCTTATCAACTCCTTAGCAGCCTTACAATTTGCCTTGCAAAGAAGCTGAACTCCTTGGGATGGATTACGAGGAGAATGCGTATCCCTACCAAAATTAAACATATTAAAGCATTTAAATATTTTTAATCAGAACTATTACAAGGTTTAAAAAAGAGATAAAACGGTTTCCATGCAAGGAGATTTCGAACATCTTAGACCCAGTGGAGTTCATATGACTTTTCTTTGCTTTACCTCATTCCACAAAGATCACAGCATAGGCGGTTTTATGTTTTTTTCAGTTATTATACTCTTTCAACTAGGTGAATTCGATAAAGAGTCCAGCCAAGTGGATCTCTGGCTTTTATATCTGTAACTAAGAGACAAGCTCTAAGCATGCTGAAGAAATGGAAAACCATTCTGGTTTCATGACCTGCTACTCTTTGCTCTATAATCAGCTTGAATTGGGCAACATTTTTCCACAGATTAAAAATCCAGGTCCAGTGGTTAGAAATCCATGCTTTCACTGCCCAGTACCTGAGTTCGATCCCTGAGAGGGGAACTAATATCCCACAAGCCTAAAAAAAAAATCAGAAAAATTAGGACTGTTTTAGTCCAGAAAATGTGAAGATGAAAAAGGCCTGGTTTTCCTTCTAGGAGCTTGTGCTTCTGGTCAATTTTGTGAAAAGAACCAGAATGGGACCCCTTGACCTGGGAACAAGCATGTTCAAGGGGGGCCTGAAGGAGCGGGTGTGATAGGAGCCCTCAGAGCCAGAGCCTGAGAGGCGGCACCACTCCGGGATCACCTTCGCCCCTCGAGGTTGTTAGCCCTGGAGTTCTACACCTCGCACACGCTAGTCTATACGTCTTCTCACCTGTCGTGGACCCCAATCCGATCCCAGCCTGTGGTCGTGGTGCACAGTTTGGAATCTGTGAATTTGGTTGTCTGCTTTACATCAGCTCAGGCAAGTTATTTAGCCTCCCTTTGGGTCTTTGTTTCCCTGAGTGCTTCCAAGTGTGCAGAGTGCAGGGTGTGGTGTGCGCTTGTAGTCAGCAGGGGGTGGGGTGCTGGACTCAGATTAGGGATTGGGACTGGCTTCCCTACGGAAAGGAATGACGCTTAAATTCTCACTGAGTAGTGGGTTGTTTTTTTTTTCAAGTTTGAGCACAGCATTTTCTATCTTCCTAGAAGAGGGAAACCTGGCAGGGTGGCTGGGGGACCGACTTAGCCGGAGGAAGTCGGGCCGAGAGCCACCAGGCCAGGCTTCCCAGGAAGAGCGGAGAAAACGTCAGGTCCCAGCACAGCTCTTCTGTCTCCCAGTAAAGGAAGACAAAGCATTCGGAAGATTCAGGAAGGCGCCCGTCGAGGTGCTGTCAAGAGGCGCCCCCTGCCGACCAAAACTCACACTTCCCTCGGGAAGAATTTCAGAACTTAGGCCCTTGAGTTGACTGAGCGTGCAGGGTTTATCTGTTCTGTGATTCTTTCTGCTAGTGTATATGCTTGAAATTTTACACAATAACAGCTTTTTGAAAAAGCCCTTTCTCACTAGCTGCAGTTCGGTTGTGAACATGGGTCCTAACCCTGAGACCAACCCTTGGCTGGCCTGTGTTAAGGTTGAGGGGGCAAGGAGAGCTGCCCTTCTATACTCCTTAAGGAGAGGGAAAGAGTCTCTGTTTATAGCGCGTGGTTCAGTTCCCTGAACCTCCTACATCTAGGGAATTAGGCTATAAATCCACATAAAGCATTCTCTGGGTTTTTCCAAGAATTCTTGTTTATGCCCAAGCCACAAACAACACAACGGGAGAACAGATTTTATTTCGTAATGTTTTGGCATTTGCAGCTCAGACTGAAGTTGCAAAAGCAGAAGAGGAGAGCAATGAAGAATGGGCAAAATTTTTGCATATCTCTTCCTGTGGTTCTGACTGTATTCAGAAGCCTTCCTTCCTTCTTTCCTGCCTGCCTTCCTTCCTTCCTTCTCTCTTTCTTTCTTTTCTTTAGGTAATGTACTCTTCAAAAACTGTCCAGTGATAAAAGACAAAGCCTATGGAAACATTCTAGATTAAAGTAAACTGAAAGGACGAGCTCACGTGGTCTCAGGTGGCTCGGATGGTAAAGAATCTGCCTGCGATGCAAGAGACCCGGGTTCAATCTCTGGGTCAGGAAGATCCCCTGGAGAAGGGCATGGCAACCCACTCCAGTATTTTTGCCTGGAGAATCCCATGGACAGAGGAGCCTGTCGGGCTACAGTCCATGGAGTCACGAAGAGTCGGATAAGACTGAGAACACACACATACACAAGTATTGTTAGGACTCGTGCTACGGGTCGTTATTAATAAACTAATTGCAGGGCAGACTGATCTGACCTTTCAGTGACAAAGTGGAATTCTCCCTCCCTCCTGAAGGAGGTGGTGTGTTTTAGAAGAGCCTTCTCCACATCAGGACCACAAAGGTGACGTTTCAAGTGTAGTAGGTGGGGCATGAGTGGAGGGAAGCAGTAAGAATATATTTTTTTTTATCTGGAAACATACTTTTAGGGGGAATACTAACTAAATGGGCTCACTGCCTAATAAGAAAAACAGTTGATAAGTGATTTCTGCACAATGTTTAATCTGTGAAAGATTACAGGACGAGTGACAATGAGCAGACATTTCTTCTTCGAAGCAGAAAGAAGCTGTAGAAAGAGTCCCAGATCACATGAGGGCGTAGAGCACACCAGGTGCCACAAGAAACCCCACGGACTCCTTGCCTTATTTTCAAGAAATAATTAACTTTCTTTGGGGACTGAGCTACATTTATTCCTGTTTAGAACCAGAAAGGTAACCAACGAGCCCCTTGCCTTTCCTGTGATTATTAGTTCCTTTCAATCACAGCATCCCAGAGCTGACAAGGAGCCTTGGAGATTATCCACCTTCTAAATGAGGATTCCAATTTAAATCATTGTCCAAAGTCATGGAGGTCATCAGTGGCAAAGTTGAAACAGCCACCCAGTTCTATCAACATGCAGTCCACAGTTATATTCCCACCAAACAAAACGACCTCCGGAATCTATTTTTGCTGAATACACAGAAAGCTAACACCCCTCCCCGTTTCCAGCCCCCACATCCCATTCTCATCGTGAGGAGCATTCTCATCAGCTCCATGTCTTCTGCATATGGTGGGGGACCGTGGAGGACAGATCCTAGGAGTCCCATCTACAGTCCAGCTAAAACTCAGAGAAATGAAGTGCTTTGCTGCGGTGGAAGCTAGCCTGTCCCAAACCCCCAGCCCCATGTGACTCCTTTCCAGTGTGTTGCACCTTTGACAGCTTGTCTTCCTGCTTGCCTTTGTAGGTTTCACAGCGGCAGCCTCCCTGGTATCCCTGGCTTGGGCCTTGGCCTCCTACCAGAAGGCCCTTCGGGACTCTCGTGATGACAAGAAGCCCATCAGCTACATGGCCGTGGTCATCCAGTTCTGCTGGCACTTCTTCACCATCGCGGCCAGGGTCATCACCTTTGCCCTCTTCGCCTCGGTTTTCCAGCTCTACTTTGGGATCTTCATTGTCCTTCACTGGTGCATCATGACCTTCTGGATCGTCCACTGTGAGACGGAGTTCTGCATCACCAAGTGGGAGGAGATCGTGTTCGACATGGTGGTGGGGATTATCTACATCTTCAGCTGGTTCAATGTCAAGGAAGGCAGGACACGCTGCAGGCTCTTCATTTACTATTTCGTGATCCTTCTGGAAAACACAGCCTTGAGTGCTCTCTGGTACCTCTACAAGGCTCCCCAGATCGCGGACGCGTTTGCCATCCCGGCTCTGTGCGTGGTCTTCAGCAGCTTCTTAACCGGCGTGGTTTTTATGCTGATGTATTATGCCTTCTTTCACCCCAACGGACCCCGATTTGGGCAGTCACCAAGCTGTGCTTGCGAGGACCCTTCTGCTGCCTTCGCTCTGCCTCCAGACGTGGCCACGAGCACCTTGCGGTCCATCTCCAACAACCGCAGTGTCGCCGGCGACCGCGACCAGAAATTCGCAGAGCGAGATGGGTGTGTCCCTGTCTTTCAGGTGAGGCCCACGGCCCCATCCACCCCATCCTCTCGCCCACCACGGACTGAAGAATCCGTCATTAAGATTGACCTGTTCAGGAATAGGTACCCAGCGTGGGAGAGACACGTTTTGGACCGAAGCCTCCGAAAGGCCATCTTAGCCTTTGAATGTTCGCCGTCTCCTCCTAGGCTGCAGTACAAAGACGATGCTCTCATTCAGGAGCGGCTGGAGTATGAGACCACTTTATAAAACGAGAGGACTTGGAGGGGCCACGACCTCCAGACAGAGGGGTGACAGCAGGGCTGTGGCAATAAGGAAACTCTCCCCTAGAGCAGGGCGTTGGGCTGTGAGACTCCCAGTTTGACCCTCATCGGATACGTGTCTGACCCTCGGACAGCAGAGTGCCCGCTGCTGGCCTTTTTTCAAAGAGCAGCCCCAAGACCCTCCTACTCTGTCTGAAGGGAACAGCCCAGCTCAGTGGGACTCCTTGTTGCCGCCAACCCCTCCAGCTCAATCTTCAGCACATCCATCCAAGGGTACTGTTGTGATGGGAAATACTGCCTCCAATCAGTAGGGTGTTTGGATGAGTTAACTGATCTTTGCATAAAAATATACTGAATCACACATACACACGAGTACACACACACTAACACACATGCCAATCCTCTGTCAAAACAGTTTAGGTGATTTCTCTTGATGCAAAGCTGTGATTCCTGCAGGAAAACTAAGAGAGAAAACATATCCCTCAAGACTCCAGAAAAACAAAAAACAAACAAATAAAAAAAAATATAGTGAAGCTTAGAAAGAATTCATAAACCATCCTCATGTGAAAACCTTACCCAATGGACAGAAAACCCAAGTGTTTTTACACATGTATTAGAATTGATGAAATGGTTCGTTTTCAACACACATCGGGATTTTTTTTTCATTTTAAATTTTCAGTTGAGAACATCTCCTATTACAGAAATCCTATGCAGCCCATGGATGGCTTCTGACAAGACCAAGGAGCTTGATACCTTAGTGATGTAAGTTCAGTGATAATCAGGATGCAGTATTCAGTTGCAAAAACACGTAATAAAACCACGGAGAGGAAGCGGGAGCAAAAGGCAGAATGAGTGTCTGATTTCCTGGCCTGTGCAGCTCACACGGGAAGGTCAGGGTGGAGCGGCGGGAGAGACAGCCAGTGTTCAGGTGCAGGAATGGAGGTTCTATGTGATGGCGGGCAGGCAGGATTTCAGAATACGCCATGCCACACCCTTCTAGTGCCAAAGTCCATCCAACACGAGACTGACGGGAAAGCCCTGAACGGCTGAGCATGGGTGGCGTGAGCCCCACCAAAGCAGAAGACTGCTCAAACAGTCAAGTCCTCTTTGTGTAAAGGACCCTCTCCCCCCACCCCCAAGGTCGAAGTGATGTGTCTTTTAGAGGCTTTGGGACACATTTTTGTAAGTATGAGCCCACAGGTGCAGTGAATATGCTGTGAGAAAACCCTTGTGAACTGATTGAGGGCTTATCTTTAGATCCAGCTAAGATCTGTATTTCAGTCATTTTGTAAAGTCCCACTCTTACAACAAGCTTCTGGGTTTTAAATACCTCTGTCCAGCAAGTAAACATTCCCCACTTTCTGTTCCCAGTGTCCCCCCCCCACCCCCAGTCATGGTGCTTTTTGTTGCATTAAAAGTGCCGGTCAAACTTTGATAGTATTTTTTTATAGTTGGTGCAGAGTGGAATAACTCATGGATTATTTCAATATTTTTGTAATAAAAAATATAGGGTATACATATAGGCATCATCACTTTTTTTATAGACCTGGGATCGTTTAAAATACTTTAAGCATCATAATTACTTGGGATGTAGAAACTGGTCCACAGATCCCATCTGCCTGCCTCAGCAGATCGAGAACACATGTTTCTTGCAAGATCATCCTACTTTGCCATGTCGGTGCCCCCAGGAACCTGGCCAGGGGTGCTATCAGAATATCAGGGGACGAGAGAATCAGCTTAACTAGAAAGGGCTTGTCAAGACTGGCCAATGTTTCCCAGGAAACCAACGATGGAAGTGATGACTCTTCCATCTCTTATGACAAACCTGACCACAGCGGGCAATGTCTTGGATGTCCTTTCCCAGTTTTATATCTACCCAACTGATGCACTAAATATTAGTCAAGTCACTTTTTAAAAAAAAAAAAAGTCAGTTTAACTTAATTATTCAGTTATCTGGACTGTCCAATTCACTTAAACAGTCAAGTTCTAGAGCCACTACCTGTCATGACTGTGTCGTACAGAGGCAGCCGTCCCTATGACGACACCCACAGCAAGTGACAGAGGGCTCGAACTAGGACTTTTTTTGGTACTAAGTCCAAAGGCAGTGTTTAAAAATTAGATGATTTTTATCAGTAGACATATTTTCCTAGTACTCCATGATGGATCCTCCAAGCAGCAGTCCACTAAAAAATAATCTTTGGTTTGGATGTGAAAACGTTACCTGGTCACCAGGAAAGGCCCAGAAAGATGCTCTTCCTGCCAGCAATAGGCAAAAACATTCCACTCCCCACTCTAGAAGGGAAAAATGATTATATTGGCAAATTCTTCACTTTGGTGCCAGCCCGTGGGTCATTAGCTTCATAATTAATGATCTTTTGGAAACCAAATTGCTCAGTTGAACTATCCCTTTGATTCCATGAGTAAATCGCAGATGATAATGTCAGTCAACAAACACAACAGGTCCCATCACTCTTCGATCATGTAAATCCTAAGTTATTTCTCAACTTGATCCTTTGTTTAACAGGTGAAGAATCAAAATGAGCTCGGTGTGACTAAAAAAACTCTGTACTGTGCTTTGTCTTCAAAGTGAGAATGCAGTCAGGAGAGTGCAAGAAGTTTGATATTTTCAGTGATTTTACCAAATACTGTAAATACTCTGTTATCCAACATACTTAAAAGGTGAGGGTTTAATCAAAAATACTTGTTAAGGAAATGACATCTCCACATCTTGTCATAAATAACAAGACTTCTCAAGATTACAGTCAAGAACAACACGACAACAAATGTTACTTCCAAGGAGAATCATGGCTTAATCTTGCTTCCATGATTCAGAAAGCACTGTGTTGCCATCGAGCATGTATTTGTTTCAGATACACTGATAACAGAGCATTTCCAGTATTAGGATTTAAAGAGACATTGTCAACGTACAAAGGAACAAAGTTTGATTTTCATATTTATACTCTAGTATAAACCCTAAGATTTTATTTTCAGTTGACCACTAAATTTTCCACAAGAGTAGCTCAAGAATCCAAAAGGAACAGGCCTTACAAATTGGAACCTACAAATTTGTTAGCATACAAATCGGAAACACTGGATTCTTTATCTGTGAGCTCCAACATCATGTGCTGGGTCTGTTGGGTCACTTGGGGGAGGGGTGCGGTGAAGGGTCTGTCCTTAGTAATTAATTTTGCATAGGACCATGAGTTTTCTAAAAGGAAATATTATAAATCTTCTTCACTTTTAAATGAACATTTCTCAATGAAACTTAAGTTGAGGACTGTATGTATCCTAACCACACTGAGACTTTAAGTATTTGTGTGGAAGAAAAAAAAAAAATTTCAATGTAAGTCAAAGTTTGGTCCCTCAAAATGACTATGTCCTTTAAATCTTCTCCCATTCCTGTTGTTCTTCTTAACTATGTACTATCTAGTTCAGTAACCTGGACTTTGTAGACACTTTGTAACTCTTCTTTTATGATGTTGCTGTGAACCCAACAAATGAAATAAATTCTCCTACCGACATGGCAAGAATATGCAATTCAAGTATTAGCAAAAGAAAAATACAGAGATGATCTGAAGATGTATTTATAGTTAATTTCTAAATGGCCCATTTCTTTGGCTCTATGAATAAATGAAGTAATAGCACTGACCAATTAAAAGTGAATAGGAATAATTGAAATCTCAATGACTTTTTAAAAAAAAATATTGTATAGACGTGTGTTTAGTATGGATAACACACATATTACATATAATATATGTACACACTCAACTAATGGATAAAAAGTAAAATATATACTGTTGTTAATGCATATAAATGTATGTTATTGACACATAAACTTTTAGATAAAAAGTTTTTTCCCGCTCCTTTTCAGCATCAGCTTAAGTGTAGAATCCATGTCTGTAAGACATCAACACACTTGAACTTGGGTTGGAAATGTTGCTGTTCAGTCACTAAGTCATGTCTGACTTTTTATGACCCCATGAAATGCAGCCCACCAGACTTCCCTGTCTTTCACCATCTCCCAGAATTTGCTCAAACTCATGTCCATTGAGTCAGTGATGCTATCTAACCATCTCATCCTCTGCCACCCTCTTCTCCTTTTGCCTTCAATCTTTTCCAGCATCAGGGTCTTTTACAATGAGTCAGCTTCACATCAGGTGGCCAAAGTATTGGAGCTTCAGCTTCAGCATCAGTCCTTCCAATGAATATTCAGGGTTGATTTCCTTTAGGATTATCTGATTTGATCTCTTTGCAGTCCAAGGAACTCTCAAGAGTCTTCTTCAGTTGGAAATATCTAGATATAATTTAGCATTTTTAACTTGAATGAGTTTTCCCACTCCTCAAGGAGCTCATTTTTAGAGAGATGAGAATACCTTTGAGTCATTTCAAAGATTCTTTCTCTGAACATATTGAATGGAGTAAAGAAAACATCTGGTGTCCTTAGCAGGATTATGTAAGGTTATGTATTTGCCTTTCAGTGTACCAAATACCATTAAGGGAAACAAGTTCTGACACAATGTTTGGACAAGAATCCATAGATTTTTTTTAATCTGATGAACCATTTCTGAGATTACATATATGTTCCCCGGCATTCTCTTGAGTCTTTGCCCTTAACAATTGCTGTTTCCGTATAAAATTTGGATGAGGTGCCTGCATTTTAATGTTTTTCAAGCCTTTAAAAAAAAATATCTCAGGCTGTCTTTCAGAAAAACAACTCAGAGAATGGTTGATGTGTGCAATGCAAACACAGCAGGACTGAGGTGGTCATTTCTCTAATTTCAGTGATGGGCGCAAATCGACTCATGTTTGTTTATCTTCAGCAACTCAGAGTCACATTTGAAAACAATCAAATTGTTGGCTTCTGTCAGCTTGTGACTCATAGCACCCTCCCCCCCACTTCTACCCATCTGAAGCAGGAGCCTTTTAAACTGGCTAAGGATAGGCCATTCCTCTCTATCACCCCAACCCATCACTCCGTTCTAAGTTTCTGGTCCCCACTTGTATCAGACCATCTGGACATTGGGATGGCACCTCTTCTCCTTCACTGGGCAGGCTGCACTGTCTCCCACAAAGCGCTCTCTGTGGACATTTGTCTTGTCCAGGGGCTATCCTAAAAATGAGCTCATGGAAAGTAAGTGTCTGTGATCAACAGCCTCCAAAGTGAAACTCTGTGGCATGTGGGTGGAATTGTATAAAAACACAATGAGCCATTTAATTTTGCTAATTGTAGCAATTAGGCAAGCTCTCAAACAGCAGAAAGCCAAATGGAGGACGTGGCAAACAGCCGTTTACCCACAGAAATGAGGGGTTCGGAAGTTCTCCCTTGAGTGTTTGAGACATCGTGTTGTTTCACCATCCATCTGAAGCTTTTTCTCTAGATTCCGTAAGGAAAACAAATCAAACTTCTGTAATATTGCATGTAACGATCTAGCCAAGAAATCAAACCTTTAACTTTTTCTGGATATGTTGTTGCTCAGTTGCTAAGTTGTGTCCCACTCTTTGTGACCCTATAGCCAGCCAGACTCCTCTGTCCATGGGATTTTTCAGGCAAGAATACTGGAATGGGCTGCCATTTCCCTCTCCAGGAGATCTTCCCAACCCAGGGATCAAACCTGTGTCTCTTGCATTGGCAGGTGAATTCTTTACTGCTGAGCCACCTAGGAAGCCCCCTTTCTGGGTCTATATTCTGCTAAATAAGGGTCAGTTAATGTCCTTGAAATATCTAGCCGCTTTGCTGATATCATTTTCATAATATACCAACATAAGTCAGAAACACTGACTGAATCAAATTTTTGCTTTGGTTATTCCCCTGCCCTACCCCTCTAAGACTTATGCCATTCATTTCCCTGTATTAATGGGAACTGACTGAGCCCAAGAGCATCAAGGATTAGCCAGCTTTATCTCCATGATCTCGTTCCATCTTCTCTGTCATCTATGAGTTAAGTTCCGTTTACAGACAAAACTTAAGCTCACAGACACTAAATTAGGCAAGGGTCCCATAGCTGGAAACACTGGAGCTGAGAGATAAACACAACTTGTCATGACTTCTCACAACCGCAAATCCTTCTAGAAAACCAAGGAATATTTTCCCACCAAAATCTCTTCCGTCCTTGGCAAGATCTCAGGAGAAACAAAAATGTGGTCTGACGATCCAATTTTTCAAGAGAATTTCATTTAAAAATCAAAAAGGTCCTTCAAGATTAGAAGTTAAAAATAAAAAAAGTCAATGATGAGAAACAAGTCTTTATCACTTGTCATTGAATTTTACTGCGACCCCCTAATTCAGAGTAGGCAGATAAATGCTTGTATTTCATTCCAAACAACTGTCTCTCCCCACTTCCATGGCTCTACTTTGCACTAAAATAAGTGATAAATACAAATTAGCCTGATGGTTCTTTTCTTGTATTCTCTATATGTATGCTACTGTCTTCTAGTTAGGTAAAGGGAAAGACAGCCAAACCCTACTACTTGCCTTGACCTTCAGACTGGGGAAAAAAAGAGAGATGGGGGTGGGGAAAGGAAGAAGGAAAGATGAATCTAAGAAATCTTTGAGTGACACTGTGTGTGCGTGTGTGTGTGTGTGTGTGTGTGTGTGTATGTGTGTTTTGGTCACTCCATTGTGTCTGGCTCTTTGTGACCCCCATGGACTGTAGCTCACCAAGCTCCTCTGTCCGTGGGATTCTCCAGACAAGAATACTACATTGGGTTGCCATTTCCTTTTCCAGGGGATCTTCTCAACCCAGGGATCAAACCCAGGTTTTCTGCTTTGCAGGCTGATCCTTTTCTGTCTGAGCCACTGTTACTTTCATGTTATAAAATAACTCTATTCCACTGCCATAATTTACCCTAAATTTCATTTAATATCTTGCAGGTCACAAAATTTAATATGTACACAGATTACTATACCACCAGTTGAACCATCATATAAATCTGGAAATTTCCTCTTAGATGAAAAGTTTATACCTAAAGAATATAGCATTTACCAAATATTTGTGGAGTTGGATTATAAAATAACGTATGTGTCT
Organism: Bison bison bison; assembly: GCF_000754665.1. Classification (NCBI taxonomy): domain Eukaryota; kingdom Metazoa; phylum Chordata; class Mammalia; order Artiodactyla; family Bovidae; genus Bison; species Bison bison. Next base: position 9,234,253 of record NW_011494680.1, read on the forward strand.
TCTCCATCCTCAACTTAGACATAATGTGCCTGGGATCCACAGGATGACAGAGTTGTGACCCATTCAGTGATTCTGTTGTATAGGAAGTAGTGTGTGTGGGCTGAATTCATGCTAAAAAGGTGGCCACAGCAATAAACCAAAAATGATCTCAATCCTGATGTTTATTTTAAAAAATAGACACAGCCATCAGTCCAAATGTAATATGTTAAAAATACAAGCAATCTGACTTCTGACTTTGATATGACTTAAACAGATCTTTATGAAGTTAGGTTAAATTAGGTGTCATGAACTTTTATAGAGAAAGCATCTAAATGAGATTTCAATGTTACTTAAGAACACTTCTTTTAGAAATGAGGGTGACAGAGATCCAAAGGGATCAGGCATTTTTCAGTATCAGAATTCCTTCAGCCATTCATCTATCAAGTGTGATCTATATGCCTGGCACTGCCAGGCAATACACAGTCACATGTGGAAGGAATTCCATATTCTAGCAGCTCACACTTTGGTCTTTGGTAGCAGAAGAGTCGTCTGACTTCAGCTATAGTTCTTTCTATCCTATCACACCGCTTCTCTTCTTAATGTCTACATTTAATTCCATACCAGAGCAATAAAGAAACAAGTTTTTCCAAGATTGTGTTACATAAGCCTCGCAATACACAGTTAGCCTGCATAGTGGCAAACATAAGGTTACAGTATAAATATAAAGATAAATCAACAATAGATGGCTGCTGATAAAGAGAAAAGTAGTTTTGTAATTTGTTCTTATGCCTTTTCAACACTAGATATTTTTAAGTCAAGACCACAAAGCAAAAATAAATTTCAAGACACTCTTTGGCATAAAGTATTTGACTCAAGGGTTTCCCAGGTGGTGCTAGTGGTAAAGATCCTACCTGCAATGCAGGATACACAAGAGACACAGGTTCGCTCCTTGGGTCGGGAAGATGCCCTGGAGAAGGGCATGGCAACCCACTCCAGTATTCTTGCCTGCAGAATTCCATGGACGGAGGAGCCTGGTGGGCTCTTAGAGTCCATAGGGTCACACAGAGTTGGACACGACTTAAGTGACTTAGCATGCACGCATGCATATTTGACTCAAACCAATCATCTTTGAATCAGCTTTGGAAATACTCCTGAGGATTTATTTTTAAGAAGAGATGTGAAATCAGCATGCTTCTGAGATGGCACTTCTCTGACCTTCAGGAAGCATCTTTGATGAGCACTTATGATACCTTTTTGTCCCAGTCACCATTCTGGGGGTTTTTTGGTTTTCTTTTTTTGGCCACATCATGCTGCATGTGGGATCTTAGTTCCCTGACCAGGGATCAAACCAGCACCCCATGGTGCTCAGAAGTCTTAACCACTGGACCACCAGGGAAGCCCCCAATTATGGTTTTTAATGGAGTTCTGGCTGGCCACAGAGGAATGCAAGAGGGACCTACAGTTAAGACAGAATGAGGATATGTTGTGAGGGAGTCAGAAACCCCCTCTGGACAAGGGGCATTTCGTTTATAAAAGTGCACATGGGGCGTGCAGGCTTGTCAAAGATCTCCCTTTCCCATCATCAGTAGAACTTCATTGCAAAACGATATCTCTCTGTACACCAAAGTTAGACGCCCCAGTAGGTTTCCCCAGAACATAGTCTGCAGCATGCATGTTATTTAGGAAGAACACATTTTCAGACATAAACCTCAGTTATTGCAACCTGAGAGGATGTTCTAAAGCCCCATGCCCAGATGAGCAGCAGTGACCTGCATCACACTTCAGGAGTGAAGACTGCCAGCCCCACCCTGTGTGGACACATGCTGGCATGGTACCCATTCCAAGTCTCTCCTTCAATATGGCCCACACTGACTGGCTTCCCATAGATGTAAAAGAGCATCTTATTTAAAGATAACTATTGACATACATAACTAATTTCCTCTGAGTTAAATAATTCTGGTTAGGGAAGGCTATAAACTCATAGGTCCTCTGTGGAATAAAAGGAAAGAGAAAAGAAAGCATAGTCATTTTTATGAGCCCAGAATAACACCAAGAATCCCTTCAGCAAAACAGCTGACTTAATAATAGTGCTAAGTCAGAGCCCAAAAGTCTTGGTTCCTGCCACCATGAGTGGTTCATTACGATGACTGCCCCCGTCTCAGGGGTGGTAACAGACAAGGCGAGTACACTTACTGATGTTTGCAGAGAAACATCACATTTAACACAACAGATCAACATCAGAACCAATAATCAACTTGATAAGCAAATACTACCAGCACAGTACCAACACAAAATTTTCTCTCATGCCAATATTGAAGCCTGTCACCTACTCTGTTATTAGGATTTCAGAAAATGTAAGGTTTATTGTTTTTATTTTGCTTCTACCTACCAAATTCACCTGGTGACCATTCGCTCTCTCTGTTGCTTGATTTGCATTCAAATGAAACTAATCAAATTCTTACTTCATTTAAGTGCTACAAATATTAATAAGTGAAGATGTTGTGTTTAAGCTAATTTAATTGAGCTGTTCTAGTGGCAGTCTGGTATCAAGTTGTATCAAATCAACGCTCTTAATTGTTTCAAATTAATTCATCTATCAGGAAGTTCTAAAACACCTTTAAGTGTGTTGAAAATCCATTTTGGGTTTCTATCATTGTAAGAAATTCCTATTTTGATTGCAAGCCAGTAGAATGGGTTGTAATCAACACTGGAGTTTCAGTCCATTGTGGTTCTGGCAGTTGGGTACCACTATGATAACTTAGCAATTAACCTTCCACTTGTGGCTTTCTATTTGTGTTGCTGAGAGTTCTTCTATTCAAACTGGGAGCAATAGCACATCATCCTATAATCAACGGAGATCTGTCAGTTAGTCAAGAATTGTCATTTCATATCCTTCTTTCAAAGAACTAAGATATCTAACAACTCCCCTTATTAACCTTTCTAAGGTATTGTACCTAGAAAAAGAAATACAACTCTCAAGTGTGTCTTGTCTTGAAAGCCTGGGGTTAAATGTCTTCTTTGGTCTGAACCAGAGTTTTGGAGACAGTAGTTTCTCCTGTTTGGAGGAGGGGAAGGGAGCCGAAGATGAACTAGCCACACCAGAAACAGGAGCCTCCGCTGCACAAAGCCTCACAGTGCTGATGCTATTGATTCCCTTCTCTTTTTTACAGAAACACCTTGGAACTTGTCAAGATTTACTGAAGGTGATTTGCGTTAATTAATTCAACAGACCCTTTAATCTTGGGAATTCTTGACTTGTGAGATTGCAGTCAAGCTAGTGCAAAGGGAAATGAGTCAGTTAGTAGGAAGGAGCGTTCATTCAGTGTGGTGAGGTCCTCAGGCCTGGAGAGAAAGGCCTCTGTGAAGTAGGGTGCTCCAGAATCCCTGCTCCCTGCTTCTCACTCCGGTGATGAACTTCCACCTTCTTCATTTGTTTTTGCCTTCATTTGCACAGCTTTGAAAGGCCTTCCCCTAGCCGCTCAATGGTAAAGAATCTGCCTGCCAATGCAGGAGACACAAGAGACCTGGGTTCGATCCCTGAGTCAGGAAGATCCCCTGGAGAAGGAGATGGCAATCCACTCCAGTATTCTTGCCTGGAGAATCCCATGGATAGAGGAGCCTAGTGGGCTGCAGTCCATGGGGTCGCAGAGAGTCGGACACAACATAGTGACTAAACGATAACAACTTTGAAAAAAGAGAAAAAAGTGAATGGATTCCTGGGGGCTTACATAGCTCAGTACACTGGGTTATAGAGACTCACCTTAAATGGATACAAATCTATTTGTGTTTGGAAATGAGGGGGAAAAAGTCACTGTCATCTGTTTAATGATTGATCTGAGTACAGTTGCTGTTCTTCATTTCCTGATAGTTTCATTGTCAGCATTGTAATAACCAATTTATAAAATTAAATTTATAATTCAGTTTTGGAGGTAAAATCTGCATGGCTGTAGCTATGGAACCATTTGATTCCTGCCTTCTTAGGTGGTGACATTGCCAATTTCAAACTGAAGTACTTTTGTATGTGGACTTGGCTCTCCCTTTGCTTCTCCAACCCTGTGTAACCTTGGTTACCAGCTCTGAGATCACCAAGCTGACATTCTGAGCACCTGAGTGTTCACTGAAAAATAAACAGGTGATCTCTTAATTAAAAATCATGGTTGGTTCCCACTTGCTTCTCTTTTTAAGGAAAGGTTTCAGCTGCAAGGTAGGGATAGATGTACTTCAGATCAAAGTTTATAAGAGTCAGACATCCGTATGTTGTTATATAGTTTCCTGTCTAACCTCTCAGTAGAACAGCTTCAGACACTAACACTAGAAGAATGAGTGAAAGTCTTCAGATATATCTGAACAATGAACAATCTAACAGAAAAAGAAGACGATGTTGTGGTCCTTTTTATACCTCTTCCAAAGGTGTTTCTCCTTCATCAATGACCATCTTGGTGATGATCTCCAAGACGTACCAAGAGGTACCAAGTGATAGTCCCAGTTTTAGGCACCAGGGTTGTCCTGTACTTCCGCAAATCTAGCTCTGAGCACAAGCACTGAAGTGTAATGGTGAAATAGTGGCCTGCCACCAAGCAACTTTCAATTGCAAGGCAATGAAAACTAAGAAGTTGAAGAAAGTGTCAATTTTCTCAATCTCTAAAGCCAAAAAAGGCACAAATATCCTCTATCTTGTCCAATAAGTTGGTTGGCTGTTGTCACATAGGAACAAGAAATCATCCTCTAAAACAAGGCTTTTGAGCAGAAGTGACTACGAGAGGTGTTGGAACACAAGTTTCCCACTATTGTAAATGCGCAGGTGTGGGGACCGCGGAGGAAACCTGTCAGAGGTTCATTAGGAATATTTGCCTTTTGTAGAGCAGAGGTTGCTGTGGACCCTGCTACTCTGTGGTGATGACAATAGACGCATCCACTGAGGAAAGGCCAGGGCATGGCTGGACAAGGAGGACAGAGATGACCTCGGTGGCTCTATGTCTGAGACTAACTCTGTCCTTAAGGGGACTCTCCTGCTTGACAGTTTCCCTTGGTCATTGGCCTGTTCCCTCCTAGCCAACTCTGTGTGCTGAGGGCTTCTGATGGGTTATAAACTGAGATATTTGAAGGTACAGTAAGTACCCTTGCTTGTAAAACATGACCATTGAATCATCCTTTGTCTTAACAACAGTGAGATTCAGGGTGACCACGGCCCTATTCAACCATCCCATTATAAATACATCATGACATCCCAAGAACCTCTGTGTTCAAACCCACTAAACCGGGTCAACAAATTTATTACTTGAATCATTTCAACATATTTTGGACCTTGATTCTGTCATCACCTAGACTGCATCTTTGTCCCCAGATAGCAAAAATAATTCTCGGGAGAACAGTTTTCAGAATAACGGAAGTGAAGAAAGGTGGACAATGAAGAAATTTTTCAAGGGAGACAAAACCTCTGGACCACCAGCAGCCCTAAAAGCTTTATTTTTCCTCATGACTATGTTTCTTTTCATTTGAGGGCTTTCAGCACCTGAATTTTCCAAATGATTGCCAACTCATCTTCAAAAACAGAAGTCGACAGCATGGTGTTATTAAAAAATAAAAGGACTGTCCTACAAGAATGTAAATATCCCAAGAAAAAGTAAAGAAGTCAGTCACTCCAGGAGCAAATTTGGCATTTGTGATGTCAAACATCTGGAGCGTTGGGAAAATCGGATGTTTGAATCCTTGTGTTCTTTCTGCTTGTCTGGTGTTGCCTAGATAGACAGAAAATGCTCAGGTGTTGTAGGTAATAGCACTAAACTTTCTTGTGCATTAATCTATTGCTGGCAATATTCTGCTGCTATAGATCTCTTTGTTGTGCAAAGAGAAATAAATAATGCAGAGTCAACACCATTTGATTTTTATTTGCTTTCAGCAAACATGAATGGGAGACTTGCGGGAGGCGGTCCTGGGGTCCTGGGAGGTGATTGTGGAACAGACTTCCTGCAGGGTGAAAGTTCCAGAGGCCTGCCTCTCGGGCCCTGCCTGGCCAGGGAGCTTACTATTCAGCTGTTTTCCATCTTTTAGAATTTTCTAGTTGCTCCTCTGCTGCTCACATACTGTTAATCCTTCACAGAGTCTACTTGACAGAATCGTTCAAGGGAAATACAAATGTGTATTTTATTCTTCAAATAGTAAGTTTTTATTTCAAGGATTTCTTAGACCTTTGAAGCATAAAGATAGTTAAACTATTTCCCTTTTGGGAACAAGGACACAGAGGAGGACACAGAGGGGCTGGTCCAGTGATGGGGACGCAAGGTGACGGAACATGAATGCCCATCGTCCCCATCCTTGGCCACATTTTTCGCACACATGAAAGAGAGAATGTTCATCTACCTACCTCACAGGGGTGTTGGGAAGATTAATGTGAGTTGGAAAAGTGCTTTGACACCTGGTGACTAGTGTTCGCACAGAGAAGAACTCAGGGTTGGGAGGGAGCAGGCTGGGGAAGAAGGTTAGGGATAGAAAAGCAGTCACTCAGCCAGCCAAGACTCTGATGATTCCTGATCAAAGCGCAACTTGTTCTTCAAAGGTCTATGGAGAAATTCTTTTAAATTATCAACTTTTTAATAAGAAATTTTACTCCTTTCATACAAACACTGAGAATGACAATTTTCCTCTTAGTGAAACTGAATGTTACTAAATATTTATCAAATGTACCCAGAAAAGGTGGCTTCTTTCGATGCCTGAAAAATTTTCATGCCTGATCCCAAGCTACATTTTCCAGAATGCTTGCATAACACCCAATTCAGTACTAATGCTGGCAGGTGGTACTCTGAAACCCACTTCTGGGAGGGAGAATTTGTTACTGAGGTTAGATTTCTTCTTGTTTACAATGAGATTCTTTCTCACCCCTAAGTGGACACATGTCTCCCTTTATGATCCAATAAAAGAAACCAGAGCCTTATTTCTTCCCCAATTTCTGAGTTGATTTATTTTCAGAGTATAAATGTATTTTAAATATTCCAGAGAAGTGTTTGTTTACACAAGGGCTTCAGCCGTACATGGATCCACATCTGTACTTACACACAGACCCGAGTTCTGCCCCAGGACAGAGGAGGTGGTGGGGGAGGCCTTGCCAAGAAGAGCAGCTTGTACGACTTACTTCCTGCCAAAGTAACATGTTTCCTCTCAAATATTTAGTCCTGAGAAGAACTAGTGCTAAGTAATATGATTTGTCATTTTTGAGTCAGGGAGGCGATATGGTAATCATAGAATATTATTCATGGGAATATACCCGGGAAACTATACTAACAGTGCAGAGAATGTTTTCATGATGTGACTTTATGAGGCGAAGTTGTTGTACATAAATATTATCATTGTGCCCTTATTTAAAAACTATATCCTTTGCAAAAAAAGACTGCATGCTCTTAAAACTATGAAATAGGGCTTCAGAATGTTTACTAGATAAGTGGGTCTGGAGCTTGCATAACGTACATATTCAACAGAATCTCTTCTGGATTCTAAAATCTTGTTGCTAGTGATACAACCAAGGCTTAAAACTTCAGACTGGATAAACATGTCTAATGCATGGTATTGAGTTTCCTGAAGCATGAATTTAACCTAGGTGATTATCTGACCCATCAAAAAAAATTATATTGCCACATCAGACTTAAGTATCATTTTGCTGTTGTTTTGGTTGGTGTTTTGTAGGATTTTGAGACTCAAAATATGATTGTAGTAATAAGTGAATCAAAATAACTTGAACTTCTCTGGGCTTTTTTTCCCCAGTTCCTAGCATCAAGACTCTTTCAACCAAAAGTGCAGCAGACTATCCTTGTCGCTGTGAAGGGAAATACCTGTGTCTTTGTTTTTGTACAAGAAAACTGAGGTTGAGTGGCCTTGGTGCAAGGACCTGGAGATGCAAGGGCTGAAGCAGCCTCTCAGGTGGATTTGCTGGGAGGAGAGAAGGAGGTCAGTGGGCAGAATACGTCCTTGGGATATTTCACCCCAAAGGCTCAAAACGGAATCCGAAGGGATGAGAGCTGGACCATTCTTCAAAATGCTAGAATCTAAATTCTAAACTTAAAAAAAGTGGAGTCAAACTGTTATCACATGTAGGCTTAAATCTGATCAGTGGGGAAAGGGGGATTTGAACGCCCCAAACATTTCAGTCTTTTTAAGACTTTTCAGTCCATGTAAAACTTTCCAATATCCTTCCTAAAAATAAGATACTCTTTCAGAAAAGCAGGTTTTTAACAAAGATAAATCTGATCATATGATTGTGGACCAGTCATGTCCTTATCACACGTGACACGTTTTAAATGCAGTCTTCAAGTTCCATGGCTATTTCTGGTTAACATTTTATCTTGTAAGAGTAAAAAACACATGTAAAATTCTGTTTTGCTCAAAAAGAATGTCTCCCACCTTGTTTATATCCCTTCTTATCCTTAGCATGTTATTATCACAAAACTCCTTTCATATCTAGGTGGTATGAGATCGCTGAAAAATGAAACTTTCCGTCAAATGCTTTTTGAAGGGCCCACATGAAGCCTCTCTTTAGGCAGGATGTTGAGAGACAGCCTACTCTCTGCTCTTCTTCTCAGCTAGTAGACTGCTCACCGGCTTGGAGAGAGAGAGTTAAAGGTATAAAGTAGGATTTCCCATTCTCAGAACAAGTTGAGCAGCAGATAAGCCAGGAGGTTCCTCCCCCTATGTATACCTATGGCTGATTCATTATGAGGTTTGACAGAAAACAGCAAAATTCTGTAAAGCAAATATCCTTCAATAAAAAATAAATTTTTTAAAAATGGTACTTTGAATTCAGAGCTAAAGACAAACACGTCCTCCAAGTAGGAGTGAAACCATCCTTCCTACTGATTTGTCTCTCCATCTTTACTAAACTCTTCTTACAGTTTAGTTCAAAATTTCTAGGAATGTTAACTAGTGCCATTTTATGTTATAGCTTCAGTGCAGAAATTGGGAAAGCATGAATTATAAAATTTTCTGGGGCTATAGATTTCTGTACTGGCATCCTACCAAGTAGATTTTCCATACTACTACTAATATTCCAGTTTAATTAATAATATGTGAAAGGGAAATAGAAGCATTTTACTCAGCATTAAACCACTGCATAATTGAAATCGGCTTCCTCACAGCAAGGATTTTTGCTGCTGACATTTGTTCTTCATCCTCCTGTTATTTTAAGTAAATAATTTTCACATCGAACTACCTCAGCTACTGTTTTATTTCAAAAGGTGAAACCATGCACTTTGTAACCAACAAGTTTTTCATTTAAAATTCCAAAAAGATACACTTGGTGCAAAGCAATTTTCAAAAAAATTTGTACATGACATAAGCAACCCAACCTCAAGAGGTTGTCCTACATTTTGTTTCTAAGTTCCATTGGGAGTGAAATCCTCATTTCCACTCAACACCAAGAGAAGCTGCTCTATATTTGCTTGATTTGCCTTAAACATTCTGTGCTCCTTTCCCAGTTCGATCTTTTGTTGTTGCTGTTGTTCTTTTAAATTTATCTTTAAAGAGAACATATACCAGGTGGGAGGGGAACAGCCAGCGATGAGAATGGACCATCATTTCTCAGTTCTCTGTTGTCAACTCTCTCTGCATGACCTTCCAAGTGTGGGGAATGCCCATTCCTGTGCTTCCCTCTCCCCTGCCCACCCTGTGACCAACACTGAAATTAGGTCTGAGAGACCCGTGTGTGTGTGTGTGTTTGTGTGTGTGTGTGTGTGTTTAGGGGATGGAGTTGGCATTCCCCAGCCCCCGCCCCCGCCCCCAGCACAAGCACAGTGCCTGGACCCGAGTGATAACCTTGGCAGTTGTTGTGCTTTACTTTGTAAACACTGTACAAATGTATTTGGGATTTTATTTGAAATGAAGAAGTAAACTACTTATTAAATTTTTTTCTTCCTGTAAATATATATATTCAAATTCCAGGTATACAAACATTCCTTTAGCGTTTGGATTGTAAGAGTGTCTTTATTGGCTGGAGGCTGCTGCTTCCCTGCACAGTCTCCACCCGCTGTAGTGGAAAGCACAGTGTGTGGAATATTCGCTGTACTGCAGTACCATCGTCATTTTGGTTTGTTGAGTAAGTTGCAATTTGTGATGAAACAAAGTGGAAAGTAGTGCTTCATAATGAACAGATTTCCTTGGTTACATGATTTTTCTTGTAAAACTTAAAAAAAAAAAGAAGACTTGAAATTTTCTATATTTGGATTTTGTAGATTTTTTTTTTATTTTATTGCAACACAAGGTACCAAAATCATTAAATAAAGTACACTGTGGTCATTTTAACAAAAGTCTGAGTTCCTGATTCTTTCTAAGTCTAGGAAGAGGGCAGGACATTGTGGGTCTAAGATGAGAAGGTGAAAGAAGGCTGTATTCATGGGCACAGTCTCCCAACAACGTGACTGAAACCTGCAAACAGAGCTGAGTTCTGTTGAATCTGAAATAAATTTAAAATTAAATTATATCAATTTCTAAGATATGTTTCATCTATACATTTTAGTCCTAAAAAGCGATAACGTTTCTCTAAAATGACTACAAAAATGAAGAGATGTTTCAGCTCACAAAGAGGCTTAAAAATGTGAATCATTGGTTTAAACATTAATAAAAGGAAACATTGTCAATGAACAAAAGTACTTTTTAAAAGGACAATGTTTCTAAGTGCCTGATTTTTCTATGAAATTAGGGTTTATGCTATACATAATTGTTTTTCTTAAAATATTTTAATTTTTTAAAGAAATGTTCCATTTTCTATACAGTTAGGTAAGTGTTCTACTGGTTCATGTAGCCTTTCTTTGTAGAATATTTAAAAGGAGCTGAAGCATCAGCTATATGTGTAGAGAAACTGCTATACACAACAGATGGAACAAAGTTTAAAACTATTAGAAAGAACAAAGAATTGAAATAATCAAGAATTCACTTGTTTCTTTTTTAGAGAAATTTATCAGAGCTTTCTTTTTTCCTGACCAATAGTAACACATGTTAAATGTAAAAATACTGGAAGCCCATCCGGTATTTTAAAAATACTGGAAAGACTCTTTCCAGTCTTTTTGGAAGCATCTATATTTTTTACATTGCGATTTTTAAAAGTGTTTTTGAACATCACAACCAACTGACATGCACCATATGGAGTCATAAATATGAACAAAACATAAAGAGTCCAGATATGCTAGTAGTTGATTCAGTTCAGTTCAGTTCAGTCGCTCAGTCGTGTCCAACTCTTTGCGACCCCATGAATCGCAGTATGCCAGGCCTCCCTGTCCATTACCATCTCCCGGAGTTCACTCAAACTCATGTCCATTGAGTCGGTGATGCCATCCAGCCACCTGATCCTCTGTCCTCCCCTTTCCTCCTGCCCCCAGTCCCTCCCAGCATCAGAGTCTTTTCCAATGAGTCAAGTCTTCGCATGAGGTGGCCAAAATACTGGACTTTCAGCTTTAGCATCATTCCTTCCAAAGATCACCCAGGGCTGATCTCCTTCAGAATGGACTGGTTGGATCTCCTTGCAGCAGTTGTATTATCTGGTGGTAAAAGCAAGAGACAGGCACAGGCTCTTATGGGAGTTTCTAATAAGCCCTGTGAGTGTAGAGCTGGGGAAGCCACACCATGAAAGGAATCTGAGTCTCTGAATGAGTAGATGGAGCAGAGGCCCCACTCCACCCCCACCCCCACCCTCAGCTGAACCACATTGGACAACAGCAAAACATACGCTTCCACTGGGTTGAACAACTGATATTTGGGGTTGTTTTCTACTTTCTGCTTTTATGGAGTATTCCATGGCCCAGTGATGTACAATTAGTTGTACATCATTGTACAAAGTGAAAAAGTGAAAGTGTTAGTCACTCAGTCATGTCTGACTCTTTGTGACCCCAAGGATGGTAGCTCACCAGGTTCCTCTGTCCATGGGATTCTCCAGGCAAGAATATTGGAGTGGGTAGCCATTTCCTCCTCCAGGGGATCTTCCCAATCCAGGGATCAGACCCAGGTCTCCTGCATTGCAGGCGAGTTCTTTACTGTCTGAGCCAACAAGGAAGCCCTCAACCATCAGTACAATTAATTCAACTCTCTCTACCTGTGGCCCAAAATCAAGGAGGAAAAGAAATAGCTACTTGTCTGTTTTTTTCATATTCTCTACAATGAAGGAGTGCTGTTACTATAATCTGCAAACGAAATTGATATTTAAGGGGAGATTTAAAAAAAAAAAAAAGAAAGAAAAACACACCATACTCCTGAGTTATAAAACTTTAATTTGGTAAAGAATGCAATTTGCTTCTATTTAACCCAGAAACATAATGCAACAAAGCCCAAAAGATATTTTATAAAACTTGACAAAATGACTGTAAAGTTTATGTGGAGGAATAAAAACACTAGAAAACCTAAAATCTTGTTTTTAAATGAATATGGATGAAGGTTTTCCCACCCAACCTATCATAAGTTGCAATACTCGTAAAAGTTTACTACAAGTGAAAGATGGAGAAGGAAATGGCAACCCATCCCAGTACACTTGCCTGGAAAATCTCATGGTCTGAGGAGCCTGGCGGGCTACAGTCCATGGGATTGCAAAAGAGTCAGACGTGCCTTAGTGACTGAACAACAACCACCAATGAAAGAACACATTTTAAAGTCCCAAAACAGAATCTGTACATATAATATAAATAAATTGAATGCATAATCAAAAACGAGAAAAAGGATGGTCTTTTCAGTAGATGGTATTAAGATAACCAGCTCACCACTAGGGACACCTCCTACCCAAAAATCAGATCGTACAGATTAAAGATACAATTGTAGAAAACCACAACTACAAAACTACTATATTAATATCACTTGAGGTGGGAAATATTTTCTAAGTTTTATTCCAACTGAGATAAAGAGATAGAGTTTATAATCAATATGAAAGTAGGCTATAAAGACACAGATAAATAGGTGATAGATTGATCTCCATTATTTCCCTTGAAGGAGAAATACAAATGCCCAAACATCAACCGAAATCTTGAACCTAGAAGACTGGACAAATACCCTACAATGTATATGCAATGATATTCATAAGAGGGAAAATTGGAAATAACTGAAAAGCAAACAATAAGAAATAAACTACGGTACATTCTTACCTTGAGACACCCTCTCACAACTAAAAGTAATAAATACTCTGAAAGTATCTTTACTGTATTAAATAGCTATTTTGGGAAAATGAGGAAGGGATAAATTAAGAGTTTTGGATTAATATGTATATACTACTATATATAAAATAGATAACCAACAAGCATTATTGTGTAGCACAGGAAAGTATACTCAATATTTTGTAAGAACCTATAAGGGAAAAGAAGGCCCTGCATAGTCTAGATGTGAGTAACTCTGTTAGGTTCATCTCTTGTGACTCTCTTTCCTGGCTGTGTTCTAGCCAGAAAGAAATGCTTTCAGTTGTTTCTCCAACAGTTCTGACACCTTCTCCAGTTCAGAAAGCTTGGAACTGAGAGTGACCTCGAAGATGCTCCTTGTGGGTAAGTATTTGCATCTTGGTCAGCTCAGTCTGCTAGAACAGAATCCTGTATACCGGGTGGCTTGAACAGCAGCCCATTATTCCTCTCAGTTCTGGAAGCTGGCAGTTGGTTTCCTGCTAAGAATCCATTTCTGGCTCCTCCATGGCTGCCCACTCTCTGGGTGCTCTCATGGCTTTTCCTCAGTCAGAGAGAGAAAGAGAGGAGGTTCACTGTCTCTTCTTCCAAGGGCTCTGATCCCATCTTAAGGACCCCACGCTCATGAGCTTACCTAAAACCAATTAACTCTCAAAGGTACCACCACATTCAGGATTAGGGCTTCACCATATAAAATTTGAGAGACACATATTTCAGTCCAGAGCAATCTGTAACATCCTTCCATCCCCAAATCTGAAATTTTATTCTTTTAACTGAACCTCTTAAATACATAACATTTTTACAGATTTCTTTGAATGAATGCTTCCTCAGGAGCACTGTGGTGACAGGCAGTTGCTAAAAAACTATAGTCTTTGTTAATTTCTAAGATAATGAATTCAACTTTTAAACTTACCTTTAACAAGAAAAGAGATTTAGGGCAATTAGGATGGAATTAAGTCTTTGCCAAATGCAGCAAATTATTTTTTTTTAAGCAGGTAAGAGTGCCTTGGATATGTCATAACAAGCACAGGTTCTGTGTTTTGGAGTTACTGATCCACATAGGTGTTTTTCCCTATTTTTTTCCATTCCTGGAACATGTGAGTTTCAGTGTCTTAGTTTATGCAGCCACATGAGGCAAAAAGCAGTTCTTTTACACTGTGTATAAGTTGACTCTCATGATTGTTTTCAGCAGAACCAGATATCCAGGGATATTTTGGGAAATATAGTCATACTGGGCTTAGAGAAGATGACTGTTGATTCTTGCCATTCTTCACATGAAGCAAAATTGGAAGAAGTGCCTGGGAGGCAAGGAGCAGGAGCAGGGGCTGGAAACTGAGTGGGTGCTGTGGTTTGCAATAACAATTGTGTGTGTGTGTGTGTGTGAGAGAGAGAGAGAGAGAGATGATTTCTAACAATGAAATTGCACAAGAGAGTTTCCCAGCATTCCATGGGAGGACCCCCAACATCTTTGGGAAGACACCAGATCTCTATCCAAATAAAGCACCTGCCAGCCTTCCCCCAGTCTTACCAAACATCCTCTTCTTGAGGGTGGACAGACCTGTCCTATTAATGCTGCTGCTCAACCAAGAATTCTATGCTTCTTGGAACTTTTATGCCTGTTTCTCCAGGCACCACACCACTTGGTGTGGTGAGGGTAGTCCAAACAAATTGAAGGTGGGGATGCTGGGGTGGGGGTGGGGGAAAGATTGATAGGGAAAAGACAAGAAAGACATGAAATACCCAGTGTCTGGTTCAATCTTGTCTCTCTCCCTTCTTCCTTCATCCTCCAGCTCCCACTGCCAACTTTCTTTCATTGATATGTGTTATTGGCTGAATCATTGTTTAGTTACTAAGTCGTGTCCAACTCACTTGCAACCCCATGGACTGTAGCCCACCAGGCTCTTCTATCTGTGGGATTTCCCAGGCAAGAACACTGGAGTGGGTTGCCATTTCCTCCTCCAAGGGATCGAACCTGCATCTCCTGCATTGGCAGATGGATTCTTTATCACTGAGCCACCAGGAAAGTGAGCCCCAACTGGATAAGTCAGGTCCCCTCCAATTCCTATGTTGAAGTCCCAACCGATAGTCCCTCAGAATGTGTCTGTACTTGGAGAGAGAGCCTTTAAAGAGGTGATAAGCTAAAATGAAGTCTTTGGGATGGATGGGAATCCAATATAAGAAGAGGTTTGGACCCAAAGAGACCCCAGGGACACACGCACACAGAAGACCCAGTGAGGATACCCTGTGGGATGTCCTCCCTATAAGGACATGGCGAGAAAGAAGCCACCCACAGGCCAAGCAGAGCAACCTCGGAGAAACCACACCTGCCAACACCTTGGACTTGCAGCCTCCAAAACTGAGGCAATAAGTTTCTGTTTAAGCCACATAGTGGTGCATTGTTACAGGAGTTTTAGCAAGCTAGTACAATATGTTTATTCTAATTCCACTGCAATACTGAACACTCTGTCCTATTTTTCCTATTAAACAGCTTTCAAGCAGTTTGTTTTCAACCAGTTCTCATGGATCCACTTCACTACAAGCAGAGGTGGCAGGGTGTGCACAGGCACCAGGGTGTGAGGACCAGCAGGCTCAGGGATCTGCAGGTAACACCATGATAAAGGGAACAAGGGGAACCCCAAAGCTTTCTGATGTATAAGAGGCTGTAGAAGACCTGAGAGAGAGGAAGGGAGGAAGGGGAGAAAAAGCACTCTCGATCTCTGTTCCCCTGCTGTGAACTTACTAGACAGTTTTAAGCAGTTTTAATAGGATTTCAGGGCTTCCCAGGGGGCTCAGTGGTAAAGAATCTGCCTGCCAATTCAGGAGACGCAAGAGACAAGGGTTCCATCCCAGAGCTGGGAATATCACCTGGAGGAGAACATGGCAACCCACTGCAGTATTCTTGCCTGGAAAATTCCATGGACAGAGGGGCCTGGCGGGCTACAATTCATGGGGTCACAGAGTCGGACTTGACTTAGCAACTAAAAAGCAAACAACAAATAAGGTTTCCAGGTTACAGACTTTCCTCCCCCAGGTAAGCTTCAGGTCCTAGGACTCGCTCCTGGAACCTGAGACACATCTGCTGATAAGCAAAGAAAAGACTAGGAGGGAGGAAATTACACATCTGAGAGTCCCCTAGGCATGACTGTGGGGCAACTCTAAATATAAGCAGATTTACATTTGCTCTCTTTATGAGAGGGCTTGCCATGAAGTTCCCTCAGGCTGGGGCACTGAGAACATTTGGATCTCCTTAGGTCACAGCAGAAATAGATGTTTTTCTGGAACTCTTGCTTTTTCGATGATCCAGCGGATGTTGGCAATTTGATCTCTGGTTCCTCTGCCTTTTTTAAAACCACCTTGAACATCTGGAAGTTCACAGTTCACGCATTGCTGAAGCCTGGCTTGGAGAATTGTGCGGTAGTTTGAGCATTCTTTGGCATTGCCTTTCTTTGGGATTGGAATGAAAACTGACCTTTTCCAGTCCTGTGGCCACTGCTGAGTTTTCCAAATTTGCTGGCATATTGAGTGCAGCACTTTCACAGCATCATCTTTCAGGATTTGAAATAGCTCAGCTGGAATTCCATCACCTACTCTAGCTTTGTTCATAGTGATGCTTTCTAAGGCCCACTTGACTTCACATTCCAGGATGTCTGGCTCTGGGTGAGTGATCACACCATCGTGATTATCTGGGTCGTGAAGATCTTTTTTGTACAGTT
>NW_011494680.1:9251315-9253794 GCF_000754665.1 Bison bison bison
CTTATATCTTTCCTTTTCTCCTTTGCTTTTCGCTTCTCTTCTTTTCACAGCTATTTGTAAGGCCTTCCCAGACAGCCATTTTGCTTTTTTGCATTTCTTTTCCATAGGGATGGTCTTGATCCCTGTCTCCTGTACAATGTCACAAACCTCCATCCATAGTTCATCAGGCACTCTATCAGATCTAGTCCCTTAAATCTATTTCTCACTTCCACTGTATAATCATAAGGGATTTGATTTAGGTCATACCTGAATGGTCTAATGGTTTTCCCTACTTTCTTCAATTTAAGTCTGAATTTGGCAATAAGGAGTTCATGATCTGAGCCACAGTCAGCTCCCGGTCTTGTTTTTGCTGACTGTATAAAGCTTCTCCATCTTTAGCTGCAAAAAACATAATCTGATTTCGGTGTTGACCATCTGGTGATGTCCATGTGTAGAGTCTTCTCTTGTGTTGTTGGAAGAGGGTGTTTGCTATGACCAAACACACCAAGAGGGTGTGTTCTCTTGGCAAAACTCTATTAACCTTTGCCCTGCTTCATTCCATACTCCAAGGCCAAATTTGCCTGTTACTCCAGGTGTTTCTTGACTTCCTACTTTTGCATTCCAGTCCCCTATAATGAAAAGGACATCTTTCTTGGGTATTAGTTCTAAAAGGTCTTGTAGGTCTTCATAGAACCATTCAGCTTAAGCTTCTTCAGCATTACTGGTTGGGTCATAGACTTGGATTACTGTGATATTGAATGGTTTGCCTTGGAAACGAACAGAGATCATTCTGTCGTTTTTGTGATTGCATCCAAGTACTGCATTTCGGACTCTTTTGTTGACCATGATGGCTATTCCATTTCTTCTAAGGGATTCCTGTCCACAGTAGTAGATATAATGGTCATCTGAGTTAAATTCACACATTCCAGGCCATTTTAGTTCACTGATTCCTAGAATGTCAACGTTCACTCATGCCATCTCCTGTTTGACCACTTCCATTTGCCTTGATTCATGGACCTAACATTCCAGGTTCCTATGCAATATTGCTGTTTACAGCATCAGACCTTGCTTCTATCACCAGTCACATCCACAACTGGGTATTCTTTTTGCTTTGGCTCCATCCCTTCATTCTTTCTGGAGTTATTTCTCCACTGATCTCCAGTAGCATACTGGGCACCTACCAACCTGGGGAGTTCCTCTTTCAGTATCCTATCATTTTGCCTTTTCATACTGTTCATGGGGGGACAAAGCCTTTGACTGTGTGGATCACAATAAACTGTGGAAAGTTCTGAAAGAGATGGGAATACCAGACTACCTGACTTGCTCTTGAGAAACCTGTATGCAGGTCAGGAAGCAACAGTTAGAACTGGACATGAACAACAGACTGGTTCCAAATAGGAAAAGGAGTATGTCGAGGCTGTATATTGTCACCCTGCTTATTTAACTTCTATGCAGAGTACATGATGAGAAATGCTGGGCTGCAAGAAGCACAAGCTGAAATCAAGATTGCCGGGAGAAATATCAATAACTTCAGATATGCAGATGACACCACCCTTATGGCAGAAAGTGAAGAGGAACTAAAAAGCCTCTTAATGAAAGTGAAAGTGGAGAGTGGAAAAGTTGGCTTAAAGCTCAACATTCAGAAAACGAAGATCATGGCATCTGGTCCCATCATAGATGGCGACACAGTGGAAACAGTGTCAGACTTTATTTTTTGGGCTCCAAAATCACTGCAGATGGTGACTGCAGCCATGAAATTAAAAGACACTTACTCCTTGGAAGGAAAGTTATGACCAACCTAGATAGCATATTCAAAAGCAGAGACATTACTTTGCCAACAAAGGTCCGTCTAGTCAAGGCTATGGTTTTTCCAGTGGTCATGTATGGATGTGAGAGTTGGACTGTGAAGAAAGCTGAGCACCGAAGAATTAATGCTTTTGATCTGTGGTGTTGGAGAAGACTCTTGAGCGTCCCTTGGACTACAAGGAGATCCAACCAGTCCATTCTAAAGGAGATCAGTCCTGGGTGTTCTTTGGAAGGAATGATGCTAAAGCTGAAACTCCAGAACTTTGGCCACCTCATGCGAAGAGTTAACTCATTGGAAAAGACTCTGATGCTAGGAGGGATTGGGGGCAGGAGGAAAAGGGGATGACAGAGGATGAGATGGCTGGATGGCATTACCGACCCAATGGACGTGAGTTTGAGTGAACTCTGGGAGATGGTGATGGACAGGGAGGCCTGGTGTGCTGCGATTTATGGGGTCACAAAGAGTTGGACACGACTGAGCGACTGAACTGAACTGAACTGAACTAGGTCACAGCAGGGTGGGGTCCCTGTCAAACTTTGTACTTTCAAACGTCAACTACATGAATTAATTCAGAGTATTAATACAAGTTTGTGTACCTGAAGCAAAGTGAGGGCAAAACAAAGTTTGGAGAAGAGAAAGATTTATTGCGGGACCTTGCGAAAAAGCCTCAAGCTCCCTAAAGGGTTTCTGCAA
>NW_011494680.1:9253894-9279664 GCF_000754665.1 Bison bison bison
GATGAGGGGCGGGTGGCAGTGTGTATGATAAGCTCCTGCACAGTTCTCTGATTGGCCAATGGTGAGGTCACAGGGCAGTGTCACAGGGGTTCACACTGTCAGTCCTTAGGCTTCATGAGGGCTGGGACTGTGTACTCACAGTCCTCAAGTAGTTAACATCTTCCACTTGCTGGGGGGTTTTTACATCTGCAAAACATATATAAATCCTTCAGAGAGGAGCTAAAGTGAAGAAGGGCTTCCCTGGTGTCTCAGATAGTAAAGAAGCCACATGCAATGTGGGAGACCTGGGTTCAATCTCTGGATTGGGAAGATCCCCTGGAGAAGCAAATGGCAACCCACTCCAGTATTCTCGCCTAGAGAATCCCATGGACAAAGGAGCCCAGCAGGCTACAGTCCACGGGGTTGCAAAGTCGAACACGACTGAGCGACTTAACTCTTCATTTCCCTTCAAAGCGAAGGAAACTGCGGAAGGCCTGTCTCAGGAAGGCCCTGTAGGGTCCTGCTTGGTTACAACAGGTGAGTCATACTAGGTGCAGGAAGACTCGGAATATGACCATAACTACTTCTGCGTAATCTAGTCTGAGTTGATTTCTGCTACTTACTCACAAAAAGATTCTGATTAATACACCAAGATTCATATCTGTAAGCCAAAAGGCCAAAATGATGCATTTACAATGACAATGAAACTGGCAAGATATTATATGTTTCCTAATAATTTTTTTTCCTCTGCTCTGGGGAAAATATTTCTTCCTAAGTCACCTGAAACTGTACTGTACTCAAGAAATATTGAAAAAGTCTTACCCTTCCTTATTTCTTTTCTAATTTCTATGCAGAATATCACCCTCCTATCTTGACAATAATAAATGTCATCATTAATTAGACCAAGTTTATTAAATTATATTCATATTACTTCCTTGAGAATTTTTTCAGATGATTTAAAAGGCTTTCTTTCTGGTCTCATCAGTAACAAATTATCTCTGAAGGTGATGTTCCCATTTTCATTTCACTCTCAAATCCTGAGGGTACATCCTATTTGTGGTTGACGTCGCTCTTGCCCAAATTATGGTTTCTGCTAAAATTTCATCTTTAGGAAACTGTGATTAGAAGGAACTTCTTCACCCATAGTTCATCCCTTCAGGGATAACTGCTTGAATCAAAAAAAGGAAAATATTGGGCTGAGGTTATTTATCAACACAAACTTACAATATTAAGAGGCAAATTCTGCAGTAAGGCAAAGGGGATTTTTCCCTGTTCCCTGTCTAAGGGAACAGCCTTATTGACTATTTAATAATTATCCTTCATGGCTTATTTCCATTTTTAAGATGGATTTCTAGACTGCTGAAATCAATATGTCCCCTTCAAATTTATTAGGGAGTTCAATGTTGCTGACCCTGAATCTTACTGGTCCTGTGGTACATGGGTACTAAGTTGCTTCAGTTGTGTCTGACTCTTTGTGATCCTATGGACTGAAGCCCACCAGGCTCCTTTGTCCATGGGATTCTCCAGGCAAGAATACTGGAATGTTTTTCATTCCTCCTTCAGGGGATCTTCCGGATCCAGGGATGGAATCTGAGTCTCATGTCTCTTTACCTCTAGCACCACCTGCAACGCCCCTGGCCCCGTGACAAGAAAGGGAGATTGGGAAGTGTAGAAAGAGCAGGAGCCCTCTACTCCCATGATTTCATTCCCTGGGGCTTGAGGATTGCAACTGAAATAATAAGAAAATAATGTCATGAGTTCAGAAAATTAATAAACTGTCTCCAACAAATTTGATAGCTCTATTTTTAAGATTAACAAAATTTGTGAATAACAGGAAAACAACAGATGTTCCCATTTGGAAGTTCCTTAGCGTATCAAATATAATAATTTTTAAAAATTTACTTGCAAAATTATGACATTAATTAACAATGCTTTCAATCATAGAAAGATACTGAAATGATCATGGCTATAATCCCCCAAAAGGGGATGATTCATTAATTCTAAGAAAAAAAATATTGTGTTTTTTTGATATACCATTTCTGGATCATTGTTCAGGTTTTTTTCAGAGTTCACACCACCCACATCATCATCCTTCTCAAATGTTCACTGGGGTGTGTTATCCCCCTGCTCCCCTTTCTGCCTGGCTAGACAGCTTCATTAACTGACTAAGATCTTCCCCTGTTTTTCAGCCACACTTCAAGTATCAGGAAGGGTTAACAAACAGCTGAGCCAATCCAGCTTTCCTTTAAAAGAAGAGAAAGCCTGTGTCTTAACCAGCTGTAGTAACAAAATATCATAGACTGCATGGCTTACCCAACAGATATGTATTTCTCAGTTTTGGAGGCTGGGAATTCCAAGATCCATATGGACTGATTCAATTCCTGGTGAGAGCCTCTTTCTGGTTTGTAGAAATCACTTTCTCATTGTGTCCTTATATGGTGGTGGAAGGCAGGTGCCTGCCTCTTCCTCTTCTTACAAGGACACCAACCCTCATGACCTCATCTAACCCAAATCATTTCCCAAAGGTTCTAGCTCCCAATACCATTACAGTGGGGGTTAATGTTTCAACATAATAAATTTGTAAGGGACCCAAACGTTCAAGCCATAACAATCTGCACACTGGAATAAGACAGTAAATAAAACGTGCAGGCATAAATCAGGTGAAATATATAATTTTTTATATTATATATATATATATTCAGGTGAAATATATAATTTTTAATTAATCAATGTACACAGAATTCATTAACATTAATGCATCACATTAAAAAATACTAAGTACTGTACTGAATAGGGCAGGTTATATAATAGGAAACCAATCACTCAGATGCGTGAGAAACAACGAGATGAGCTCCAGGCACATCATGAGATTCCTCCTTCCCTAAATTTTCTAAAATATTTTTGATTAGATACTCTCCTTTCATTTTGAGTTTCAGCTGTTCACAACATAACCCCACATATAGTTTAGTGATTGTTTAATTAGGAACCACTCCACTTTGAAAAAAAAAAAATCAGTGGTGAGAAAAATATATACTCTCCAAAAGAGTTCATGCAAATACAAGTCTAAATGTGAAGAAGAAACTAACTCTATAAATAGAGTTAGAGTTCTTAAATCTACCTGAGCAGTAATAGAGTGGAAAATATGCAAGATACAGGGTTGCCTGACTACAGAGTTCTAGAAGAACCTGGACAAACCACTTTAGAGAAGTGGTCCCTCCAAAATGCCTTATTTCAAGCAGTCATATTAATGTATGTCTACTATGTCACTTGGGCTTGAACACCCTTTGCATTACCCAATTATCAGCTTCAAAAGAAGATTTAGCATAAAATCTTACCAGTTTATTCTTCAGTAAAAACTAAAATAAAATCTAAAAACGACCATTGTGCTGTTTTCCATACCAAAATAAGTCTTTTTCACAGGAGTGGTTCTTGGATATCCTTCCAATTTTAACTTACTTGCCAACCATTTATAAGAAAGGCATAGAGTACTTAATGTAGGGGAATACTTAATCATCCCAAACCAGCACATAGAAGCTTTGAAGACACATTATTTTCATTTTGTGTTTGTGCACTTTTAATTTGTTAATAGAGAATGCTGTTCTTGGCTTGACTGAGATTCTAAAAATAAGCTGTTTTTAAAATTCTCTTTTTCCCCCTCTAAGATTAAAGCTGTTTTATCCAACATTCCCAGATGCTTCATGCTCACTGTCCAGACTTAGATAGCATAATATGTCTTCTCAAGACCTGTATTTGCTTTCCTAGAATTCTTAGTACTGCTGGCCCAAGTCTGGGTGCCCAACGCATAGTGAGGCAAAACAAGCTGAAATGTCTGAGTTTGGAGCAGAGAAAGTTTTATTCCAGGGCCTTGCCAAGAGATAGGTAGCTCATACTTTAAAAACCCTGAGCTGGGTCGCAGTGTCTGTGACCAATTTGGACACAATTCTCTGATTGGCTGGTGGTGAGGTCACAGGGTGGTGTCACAGGGTTTCACATTGGCAGTCCTTAAGCTCCAGGAGGCCTGGGGCTGTGTGCTCATGGTCTTCAAGTAGTTAACATCTCCCATTTGCTGAGGGTTTTTACATCTACAAAGCAACTCAGGAAATGTGCATCCAATACTATTATCTAGGTCCTTCAGAGAGGAGCTAAAGCGGAGGATAGCTGGGAAGGCCTGTTCCGGGACAGTCCCTGGGTCCTGCTTAGTTACAGTACCAGTCAGAGAGTGACAAGCTGAGGGGGAAAGGAAGGCAGGTGGGGAGGGATGGGGTGGGAGAGCAGGAAGGTAGTTCTGTTTATGCCATTTCATTTACTTTTCATTAAAACCCTAAAGGGAAGATACTGTTAACATTTTCAAATGGTGAACCACACACAGACCCATGGAGGTTCAGCAACTTGGCCAAGACAAGGCAGATAAGCAATAGCAGGACTCAAGAACTCAACATCAAGTCAGGGTTGTCTGACTCTAAAGTATACACTCAGATTACTCTTCCCTGGTTCTTTCCACACATCTACCATTGGTCAAAATTATTGGAGAGTTGATTACATCAACTGATCCATTTTGTTGTTCAGTCGCTCAGTCATGTTCAACTCTTTGAGACCCCATGGACTGAAGCACACTAGGCTTCCCTGTGCTTCACCATCTCCCAGAGTTTGCTCAAATTTCTGTCCATTGAGTTGGTGATGCCATCCAACCATCTCATCTTCTGTTACCCCCTTCTCCTCTTGCCCTCAATCTTTCCCAGCATCAGGGTCTTTTCCAATGAGTCAGCTCTTCGAATCAGGTGGCCAAAGTATTGGAGCTTCTCCTTAAGCATCAGTCCTTCCAATGAATATTCAGGACTGATTTCCTTTAAGATGGACTGGTTGGGTCTCCTTGTTGTTCAAGGGACTCTCAAGAGTCTTATCCAGCAACACAGTTCAAAAGAATCAATTCTTCAGCGTTCAGCCTTCTTTATGGTCCAACTCTCACATTCATACATGACTTCTGGAAAAACCATGGCTTTGACTATACAGATCTTTGTTGGCAAAGTGATGTCTCTGATTTTTAATATACTGTCTCAGTTTGTCATAGCTTTTCTTGGGACACTGATTTGGGGGAGGGAAAGCACATAGTACTTGACAAAGAGAGAAATCTCTCTTTCACTTGGGAGCCTATTGGGGAGCCAGGTGAATATCCCCAGCATGGCCAAAATAAATAAATAATACAAATAATATAAAAATATGTTTTAAAAAACATTTCCTTTCATTCATATTCATTTCCTTTCATTCCAGCCTTGTGGAAAAATTCATACTAGCCACACTTAACAGTCAACTTTCACTTACAATAAATGTCTAATTCTATTCACTAACTTGATTAAATCTGGAATCTGTGTTCTTTGTGTCCTAAAACAGTCTAAATAAAACACTGAAAATGTCAGACTGCCCCATCTGATCCTGTGATGATGTCAACCATTCTACCCAAGGAGTTTGTAATTATTTCAGGAGGAAAGCTTCTAATTAGCACCAAACAGTTTTCCAGCAGCAGCTGGAACATCCACATCCAGGACACAGGAAGCCAAATGGAAGGAGGGATCCAGACAAGGCTGCACACAGAGGCACAGACAAGGATGCACACAGAGGGATCCAGACAAGGCTGCACACAGAGGCACAAGCAAGGATGCACAAAGAGGCTCTCTTCTCACTCACTCAGTGTCTCTACTTCCTGTGTGCCTCCGGGCTTTGAAAGGAAGATGAAACTTCCTGTATTCGCATGCTTCCATTTTCCTAGGCTTTTCCCTGAGAGCTTACTTTAGGGAAAAGTGGTGGGGAATGCTATATACATTCAGGTACACCTTGGAGAAATTATGGGTTCTTTCCAGTCCACCTCCATGAAGCAAATATCAAAAGAAATTGAGTCACATGAACTTTTAGCTTCCCAATGCGTGTGAAGGTTATGTTTACATTATACCATGTCTATGAAGAGTATATGACATTATGTCTAAAAATCAACACACATATCTTAATTAAAAAATACTTTATTGAGCTTCCCTGGTGGCTCAGTGGTAAAGAATCTGCCTGCCAATACAAGAGGTGTGGGTTCCATCCCTGACCCAGGAAGATCCCACATGCCACACGCAGAGCAACTAAGCCCATGCACCACAACTATTGAGCCTGTGCTCTAGATCCTGGGAGCCACAACCACTGAAGCCTGGGTGCCCTAGAGCCCCTGCTCTGCAGCAAGAGAAGCCACTGCAATGAGAAGCCTGCACACCACTACTAGCCCCAGCTGACCGCAACTGGAGAAAAGCCCACACAGCAATGAAGATACAGCACAGCCAAAAATAAACATATAGATAACTAACAATTATATAAAAAATACTTTATGGCTAAAAGAATAGTAACCATTATTTTGAGCCTTCAATGAGTCCTAATCTTTTTCCAGGTGGAGCATCTTGCCTCGATGTGGACTGCTGCTGATGGATCGGGGTGGTAGTTGCTGAAGGCTGGGTTGGCCATGGCAATTTCTTAAAATAAGACAGTAATGGGCTTTGCCCCATCAGTAGACTCCTCCTTTCATGAAAGACTTCTCTAGGCATGCAATGCTATATGGGACTCTTCCTTTCATTTGGCCTGATTTCAATATTGTTGTGCCTCAGAGAGTAAGGAGGCCAGAGGACATGTGTGGAAATGGAAGAGTGACCCATAAGTGGAGCAGTTAGAACACACATAACATTTATCAATTAAATTTGCTGTGTTTTATGGGAGCACTAGGCTTCCAAAGTGGTTCAGTATTAAAGAATCCACCTGCCAATGCAGGAGATGCAGGTTTGATCCCTGGATCTGGAAGATCCTCTGGAGAAGGAAATGGCAACCCACTCCAGTATTCTTGCCTGCAAAATCCCATGGATGGAGGAGCTTGGCAGGCTACAGTCCATGGGGTCATAAAGAGTCAGACATGATTGAGTGACTAAATAACGTCAACAACCAATGGGAGCACTGGCATCCAAAACAATTACAATAGTAACATCAAAGATCACTGATCACAGATCACCGTAACAGATATAACAATAACGAAAAGTTCTGAAATAATGTGAAAATTATGACTTTTGAGAATTCATGGAAACACACATTTATTTAGGATTTTCTCTCTACTAATTTCCATTCCTAGACAGGTGAAAGAGGCCATGCAGATGAACAAGAGCCCTGCAGGGTGGTCAGAGTCCTGGGAAAGAGAAACACGGACCCTGGAAGCTGAATGCAGGGCTCACTGTGACCTGCAGGGCAATGCTGCTGCTGCTAAGTCACTTCAGTCATGTCCAACTCTGTGCAACCCCATAGACGGCAGCCCATCAGGCTCCACTGTCCCTGGGATTCTCCAGGCAAGAACACTGGAGTGGGTTGCCATTTCCTTCTCCAATGCATGCAAGTGAAAAGTGAAAGTGCAGGGCAGTGCAGATATTAACAAAGGCTTCAGAAGGACTGGGAAGGAACAGATTAATGTCTTGAGGATCTGGGATGTTCTGTTGGAAGAGAAAAGTTGCAACAAGGACTTAGGTGTAAAAATTATCTTTTAAAAAGAGTAGGATTCTATGTATAAAATAGACAATTGACAAGAACTTACTGTATAGCCCAGGAACTCTACTTAGTGCATTGTGGTGACCTGAATGAGAAGGAAGTCCAAAAGGGAGGGATATATGTAAATGCCCACAGGCTCCTCTGTCCACAGGATTTCCCATTCAAGAATACTGGAGTGGGTAGCCTTTCCTTTCTCCAGGCGATCTTCCCCACCAAGGAATCCGACTTAGGTCTTATGCATTGTGGGTGGATTCTTTATCTTATGAACCACCAGGGAAGCATATATATATATATATGTATGACTAATTCATTTTGCTGTACAGTAAAAGCTAGCAAAATATTGTGAAGCAACTATACTCCAATAAAAAGTAATTAATTTTTTTAAAGAAGCTTCAAGAAGGACCAGTCACAAAGGAACTTGCCAACCCATTTTCAACTTCAAACTCCTGAACTGTAAGAAAATAAATTTGCGTTGTTTTATATAGAAACAAACAAACAAGAAAAAGGGTAGGATTTTGACAGATGGAAAAGAACTGGCTTTGAGGAGTTCAGTAAGGTTTTAAACTTTAAGAATAAAGCCATTTATTCTTAATTTAGCATTGACATTAATTTATTGCCGATGGTTCTTATTTATAGACGAGGATTGCTTCCCTTTCCAAAACCTCTGCTTGCTTAATTGCCAATAATGGCTTTGGTTGATTTAAAACAGTATTTTCCTTTTTTTTTTTCCCCTTGGAACTTTTCATTCAAAGAAAATTCTATTCAGATGCCAAAAACTTGCCAGGCCCTTCCTCGTGCTCCTCGACCCTCCACCACTGCACAGTTTGAAAACCACAGATATAAATGAAAAGTTACTGCACTGCTAGAAGCTCACACACCAACACTAATGTTGCTTTAGATGGAGACAGAAACGTGCCCACAGCTGACGTCTAACACATTTCTA
Source organism: Bison bison bison (assembly GCF_000754665.1). NCBI lineage: Eukaryota > Metazoa > Chordata > Mammalia > Artiodactyla > Bovidae > Bison > Bison bison. Next base: position 9,262,368 of record NW_011494680.1, read on the forward strand.
AACACAGAGTTGTCTCAGAAGGTGCCCCTGGTAGTATCACTTGTCTCAGCAAAAAGAAGCTTTTCCTTGAAAGTGCCATACTCTGCTTCTTGGTTCTGATTAGATTATGTTCTATGTGCCCCATTGGAGAAGGGGAAGGAATTAGAGGACTGGTTTTCTTGTTCAACGTTCCAAGACTAAGCCAAGATCTCCAAGACAATTTATCTCCTTGACTTGAAAGGAGGTACATTCCGCAGAAGACTAACCACTACATCCCATGAGGTGCAAAACACATTGGTAACTAATTTTCTACTTTGGGTACAACTTTGGTTCAAGATGTCTGAACAATCCTTGGTAAGATGACTGACAGGCTCCAAACCTACAACCAGAAGGCAGTGAAGCCATGAAACCAGAGTAAAAACATCCCTCACAGAATCATTTAGGGGTGCTGGTCCATTAATGCACCCTAACCTGTCAGCTGGCCCTGGTCAGCCTTCTCGTCCACTCCTTGTTCATATATTCTCTTCCCAGGACTCCTGACCTGACCAGGGTCTGCCCTCTGACACGTTGGTGACTTAATGTGTTCATTCCTGGGGAGACCTTCACTCTTCTTTCAACGTCTCTGCTCTGCCTGGTTGAACACTTCAGATTTCTCCTTCAGGACAGGCTCCACCTATGCAGATACTTCCTCAGCCCTCCCATGCAGAATTATGACTTTTCCTCTGAATTCAAATAATTTGGATGACAGCGCACAACCGTGCATGGGTCCATCTCACCAGGGAGCCGAGAAGTCTCACCAGTATTTGAACAGAACTGGACAGCCCGGCAAGGCTTATCCATTCTCACCAAGCATCTCAGTCTGTGCAGACTTCAGGAGAAAGTCCAAGGGCTTGTCCTGGTCTCTGCAATCCTGCGATTGGGATTTACAGCCCAACCACAAGACCATCACGTCAACCCGAAATTACCAGTACACTGCAGGGTTGTGTGTCTGGAGCCCACTTTTATAAACTTATCCTGTTCTCTGCAGAACCCCAATCTACCTGAGGTTTTTGTATCTTGAAAGACATCATTTTCCGAACGTAAAAAATGACTCCTTTTCTATAGACGTTTCTACACAGACAGGTATGTGTTTGCTCTTCAAATCCTTTTTGGGAAGAAGTGTGCTGGCATTTCTCACTAATCAGCTGCAATTGTTTGTAAGTATTCACTCACTAGATTTACAAGTTTGCAGCTGCAGTAGAGCCTGCATGCTTTGGGATTTTTCAGATTGCTTCCCATACTTAATTATGGCACAGGGTCTAAAAGCTGCACCTGGTTTTAGAAGTGTAACTATCGTAGTGAATGTGGTTTTAGGAACAAGGGAAAATATATTTGAGTTTAATAGAAATACCTAGATGATATGACTATTGTTGTTGTTGTTCAGTCGCTAAGTCATGTCCAACTCCTTGAGACCCCATGGACTGTAGACCACTAGGCTCCTCTGTCTATGGAATGTCCCAGGCAAGATTACTGGAGAGTGGGTTTCCATTTCCTCCTCCAGGGGATCTTCCTGACCCAGGGATTGAGCCCGGATCTCCTGCAATGTCAGGCAGGTTCTTTATTGCTAAGTAACCAGGTTTGCCAATGATATCATTACCTTTAATAAAACTGTCCTTGGTGAAAGGATCATAATTTCTCTAAGGTTAAAAAGGCTGAGTGCCAAATAATTGATGCTTTTGAATCGTGATGCTAAAGAACACTCTTGAGAGTCCCTTGGACAACAAAGAGATCAAACCAGTCAATCCTAAAGAAATCAACCCTGAATATTCACTGGAAGGACTGATGCTGAAGCTGAAGCTCCAGTATTTTGGCCATCTGATTTGAAAAGAAGAGCCAACTCTTTGGAAAAGACCCTGATGCTGGGAAAGATTGAGGACAGGAGAAAAGGGGGATGACAGAGGTTGAGATGGTTGGATGGCATCATCGACTCAATGGCCATGAATTTGAGCAAACTCCAGGAGACAGTGAAGGACAGGGAAGCCTGGCATGCTGTAGTCCGTGGGGTCACAAAGAGTTGGACACGACTTGGCAACTGAACAACAACAAAGACCCTATAAGGTTCTCAGTGTCGGGGAAAGTTTTCCAGTATCATCTTTCCATAAAGACAAGGGTGGTTATAAGGCTGACAAGGAATCTGGAGACCTGGATTTTAGTCCTGGCCCAGCATATGGCATCAGCTTCATGACTTAAACAGATGACACTTGTCTGGGTCTAAAATTCCTCATAAACAAATCAGAAATTTGACTCTCTTCTCCTTAAGGTTATGTGATAGTGTCTGTTTGAAGGTACTGAGGTGTCTTTCAAAGAACTGGAAGCCAACCACTGAGAGCCACAGAGAAAAAGAGATGACAACTAATTGTTCTATACTTTAGTCATTAACGCTGAGACAGACACTGCATTTACTCATGCTCAGCTTTATTTTAGAAACACAGTTATTACTGAGTCTCTTAGCATCTGTTCTAGTGTCATGGGGTTTTCCCATAACAAAGGCTCACATTTTATTTTGTGATATTGCAGTTAGTGGTTAAAGTTGGGAGGTAAAAGGATTAAAAATTTAATGCAGAGATAAACGCATTTTCTTTTTGATTCACTGAGATATTTGATATGTAAGACTGAAAAATACTTTAATATTATATGAACTTTCTGCTGTTGCTGTGTAAATTCATGCACACGATTTCATCTTGTTTCAAACACAAGAGTTAAGCAGAAGTTAAATTCCAGACCCCCCTTTCACTGAGAAAAAGACCTGGGTTCTTCCTTCTAAGTGTTTCACTGGTGCTGACAGGGACCATGAAAATTTTATAACAGCAGAGCCTGGGCAGCTCATTTTTCCCCTTGGAAGATCTATGGAAGTGAGGACAGCTATTTTTGTCCTCAATGTGTTAAAGTTACAATTAAGAAGAGAGTTGACAGGCTTACTGCTACATTAGACCACAGGATGACCAGAAATGATGATGAACTTACAACTTTCAAGATAGGAAATCATTCTTTCCTAGATGTTCACCTCTTTGGTTGTGCTATTGAATTTCCTTGGGAAATTTCCTCCAGATTGTACGACTATTTCAGAAGCATTTCCATTATAGACTATAGCAAAATTCTATCAAATGGACCTGAAAAAGTCATGGCAAATGAACAAAAACTGCCCTTTTTAATAATAATAAGATCTTTATTTAGTGCAAATTATTCAGGGAAGATTTTTAAGATTATAATAGGGTCATTATAAACATTTCTAAGCAGGACTCTGAGCTCCAAGCAACATTCTCAGCAGATTTTCTGAGGCTGGAGTGTGTTCACATCCTGTGTGTGTATATCACTCAGTCATATCCGACTGTTTGTGACCCCATGGACTGTAGCCCTTCAGAGTCCTCTGTCCATGGAATTCTCCAGGCAAGAACACTGGAGAGAGTTGCCATTTCCTTCTCCAGGGAATCTTCCTGACCCAGGGATCAAACCCAGGTCTCCTGCATTGCAGGCAGATTCTTTCCCGTCTGAGCCACCAGGGAACCTGGCTCTACCATTTATTTATTTGCTGAGCAACCTTGGGCAAGTCACTTAACATCTCTGTGTCATTCTTCCATCATCAGTTAATGGGGATATTAATAATCCTGACCTCACATGGTGTTTTGGGATAAACTGTTCCCCTCAAAATTCATGTGTTCAAACCCTAATCTCAGGCACCTCAGTTCAGTTCAGTTCAGTCGCTCAGTCATGTTCGGCTCTTTGCAACCTCATGGACTGCAGCACACCAGGCTTCCCTGTTCATCACCAGCTCCCAGACCTTGCTCAAACTCATGTCCATTGAGTTGGTGATGCCATCCAACCATCTTATCTTCTGTTGTCCCCTTTTCCTACTGCCTTCAATCTTTCCCAGCATCAGAGTGTTTTCCAGTGAGTCGGTTCTTTGCATCAGGTGGCCAAAGTATTGGAGTTTCAGCTTTAGCATCAGTCCTTCCAATGAATATTCAGGACTGATTTCCTTTAGAATTGACTGGTTTGATCTCCTTGCAGTCCAAGCGACTCTCAAGAGTCTTCTTCAACATCAAAGTTCAAAAGCATCAATTCTTTGGTGCTCAGCTTTCTTTATGGTCCAGTTCTCCCATCCATACATGACTACTGGAAAAACCATAGCTTTAGCTAGACAGACCTTTGTTGGCAAAGTAATTCTGCTTTTTAACATGCTATCTAGGTTGGTCATAGCTTTTCTTCCAAGGAGCTACAGTCACCATCTGCAGTGATTTTGGAGCCCAAAACAAAAAGTCTGTCACTGTTTCCATTGCTTTCTCTTCTATTTGCCATGAAGTGATGGTGTCGGATGCCATGATCTTAGTTTTCTGAATGTTCAGTTTTAAACCAACTTTTTCACTCTCCTCTCTCACTTTCATCAAGAGGCTCTTTAGTTCCTCTTCTCTTTCTGCCATAATGGTGGTGTCATGTGTGAATGTGAGTTACTGATATTTCTCCCAGCATGGACTCTTTGCAATTCCAGCTTGTGCTTCGTCCAGCCAGCCTGGCATTTTGCATGACGTACTCTGTGTATAAGTTAAATAAGCAGGGTGACAATATACAGCCTTGACCTACTCAGCCTGTTACTATACTTGGAGCAGGACCTTTTAAGAGATCATTAAGTCTAAATGAGCCATTCAGGTGGGCCCCGGGAAGATTCAGTGGTTAAGAATCTGCCCTGCCATGCAAGGGACTCAGGTGCTAGCCCTGCTCCAGGAAGATCCCACATGCCTTGGAACAACTAAGCCTGTGTGCCACAACTACTGAGCCTAGAGAGTCCATGCACTGTGATGAAAATCCTGCATGCTACAGCTAAGACCCGATGTGGCCAAATTAATTAATTTAAATGTAGGTGTGCCCTAAGTCCAATCTGACTGGTGTCCTTATAAAAAGAAGAAATTTGGACATATGAGGGACACCAGGGAAGAGCACAGAGCGGAAAGGCTGTGTGAAGAAGATGGCCATCTTCAGGCCAAGGAGAAAGACCTCAGGAGGAACCAGCTCTGCCCACACCTTCATGCTGGACCTCTAGCCTCTAGGACTGTGAGATTACATAGCTCTGTTGTTAAAGGCACCTGGTCTGCAGTGTTCTGTTGTGACAGCTCCAGTTAACTAGTACACAAGGTAGTCATGAGAGTTCAAAAGGGTTTGTGGATTTGACAGAAGTATTTCATTTGTAGGATTTGTTAATTTTGCTTCTCACTCATGTGTTCTAAATCTGTCATAAACATGGGTAACACTCTACTAATGAAATTATTCTCCTCTACCAACACTCATGGACCCTTCTGTAAGCCACTTGCTGCTCTGCATTTCAGTTTCCACATCCATAAAAAGGGGAGACTAAATTTGAAATTTCTAAGAAAATCACGGTCATCTAAAATCTGTGTTTTAAAGTCACAAACAGTGAATGCTGGAGAGGGTGTGGAGGGAAAGGAAGCCTTTTATATTGTTGGTGCTGCATGCTGTGCTTAGTCGCTCAGGCATGTCTGACTCTTTGTGACCCCATAGACTGTAGCCCTCCCAGCTCCTCTGTCCATGGGGATTCTCCAGGCAAGAATACTGGAGTGGGTTGCCATGTCCTCCTCCAGGGGATCTCCCCAACCCAGGGATCAAACCCTGGTCTCCCACATTGCAGGCAGATTCTTTGCTGTCTGAGCCCCCAGGGAAGCCCAATAGTGTTGGTTGGAATGGAAATTGGTGCAGTCATTTTGGAGAACAGCATGGAGGTTCCTTAAGAAACTGAAAGTAAAGTTTCCATATTATCCAGCAATCCCATTTCTGGGCATATATATGGAGAAAGACATGGCTCAAAAGCATACATGCACTCCAGAGTTCAATGCAGGGTTGTTAACAATAGCCAAGACATGGAAGCAATCTATATGTCCATCAACAGAGGAATGGATAAAGAAAATGTGGTACTTATATACAATGGAATGTTACTCAGCCATTTAGAAGAATAAAATATTACCATTTGCAACAACATGGCTGGATCTACAGATTGTCATACTAAGTGAAGTAAGTCAGACAAAGACAAATATCATATGATATTGCTTATATGTGAAATCTAAAAAAAGAAAATGATACAAACGAACTTATTTTTTAAAAAAACGTAAACAGACACACACACACTTAGAGAACAAACTTCTGGTTAACAGTGGCAGGGAGGGTTGGGAAGAGGGATAGATTGGGAGTTTGGGACTAACATATACACTTGCTGGGAAAGACTGAGGGCAAGAGGAGAAGGGGATGACAGAGGATGAGTGTTTGGATGGCATCACCAACTCAATGGACAAGAGTTTGAGCAAACTCCAAGAGATACTGAACGGCAGGGAAGCCTGGCATGCTGCATGCAGTCCATGCGGTCACACAGAGTCAGACACAATTTAGTGACTCAACAACAACAATAACAAGGACCTACTGCCCGTAGCACATGGAACTCTGCTCAATACTCTAATAACCTAAATGGGAAATGAATTCGAAAAAGAACAGAACCGTGTATATGTGTAACTGAATCACTCTGCTGTACACCTGAAACCAACACAACACTGTTAATCAACTATACTCCAATATAAAATAAAAATTTAAAAAATAAAATGCAGTGATTTAAAAATGGATTCAGGTCTGATGGAAGGAGCTATTCTGAGGAGCAGCATTTGGCTGCAGCAACAGGCAATAAGGCCCAAGCTGGGACTAGGAACAGGAGGCCTGCCTGTCCTCAAGGCTCACCAGCTGCGGGAGAGACCTCCTGTGCCCTCCAGAGTCTCCTGTCCACTCTGGGCCCAGGGGACACAAAGAGAGGATGCTGCACAACTCTGAGCAGAAGGAAGGACAAAAACACCATACAAAACCTGGGGTTGAGCAGAATGAAGGACATTTCATTAGAAAAACTCTGAATAATGTTGAATAATATCAAATATTGAAAAGGAATCCTAGACTCCAAAAAAAGACTTGGAAATTAATTTAGAAGCTATAGCTAACATTTTTAGGAAAAGAAGGACATAAAGAGACCAGGGAATATGAACAGATGGCAAAAATAGAGCGTTTTATAAATAGCCACGTGCAACCCACAGACTGTTAATATCCAATATTCTTAACTCCGGCTGAGAGTCTCCATTTCTTCCTGGAATAAGATGTATTATTGGAAAATGGGACATTAAAAAAAAAAAGCTCAGACGAGGGAAAGCTGGATGCATCCAGTCTACATTTTAGCACATTTTAAACTGCTTTTCATATAAATAGAAAATAATTAACACAAATATATATCACCCAAGTCATCAGCATGACATGACATGTAGAGATCAACCTTCTTATCCACTTTTAACCCTAGAAGATAAACCATGGGTTATCTAGGAAGATGAACTGCACACGGAATCATACTTTGTCAATGTTAATTTAGAAAGTACCTGCCTCTTGTGAGCTGTCTGAAGATATCATTCAAAAATTTTTTTTTCCTGTAAAGTGATTATGTATTTGAGAGGTCTTCTCCCCAAGCAAATATTTGCAAACTCCAGCTAAACCACTGCAGGGGAAAATATCAAGTTATCTCTAGACCTGGCAGCGGCTGGCTGGGGACACAATTACTCCAGAGATGTTTCACTCCCCTCCCCTCACTGCCCAGATTGCTACTAAACAGAAATGAAGCCAAGTTCCAGCTCTCTCCAGATGGCTTAGGGTATTTTATCAACAGGAAAATGAAAAGCATCAGTAAAGATGTATTCCCTTCATATCAAAAGTATGTGGTACCCTTACTAATGTGGACAAAGAGAAAAACATTCCAGAATCTCAGTTTTATGCTTCAACTCTTGCTAACTCACTAAGTAGTCTATAAATGACAATATCATGGAATTTTCAGAACTGGTACATTTTCTTTTCGTATGTACCTTTCATTGAAAGTTTAAAAGGCAGGGACTAGGAAGAACCGAAGTCTCCCACACTTTGATTTCAAAAACAAAAACCCTCTTATAGTTCAGGACAGGGAAAGAAGGTACGATCTGTTTGTAGGACATATATTAACTTAAACTTTAAAAATACATTGGAATACACATTACATGTAGACAAATACTTTTGTATTCTACTTGTACCAGGTACCCAGGTAACTCAGTGGTAAAGAATCTGCCTGCCAATGCAGGAGATGCAGGTTCAATCCCTGGGTTAGGAAGATCCTCTGGAGGAGGAAATGGTAACCCATTCCAGTACTCTTGCCTGGAAAATCCCATGGACAGAGGAGACTGGCAGGCTACAGTCCATGGGGACAACAGAGAGTTGGATGCAACTAAGAACATTCAAGACAAACAAAAAAACATACTAGGTGCAGAACTTTTTGATTCCACTTGTAGAAGGTACTTAGAATAATCAAATTCATAGAGTCAGAAAGTTCACTGGTAGATGCCATGGGCTAGGGGTTTGCCGTGACAAGTTGGGGAGGGGGAATGGGAAGTTAGTGTATAATGGGGACAGAGTTTCAGTTTAGGAAGGTGAAAAATTCAGGAGCTGGATGATGGTGAGAGTTACACAACAGTGTGAATGTAGTTAGTGCCACTGAACACAAAGTTAAACATGGTTAAGATACTTTTGTATTATGTGACTTTTACTACAATAAAAAATTTTTTTTTAAATCCTCTGCTTATGATTCCAGAAGGGATAAGTAGAAAGAATATTCAGTAGACTGATGGTGTCCTGGGCCAATCTAGCCTGGATTTTGCCACCAACTAATTGTATGATCTTAGCCAAGACACTTAAATTAAAAAACAAACAAACAAACAACAACAACAAAACAGTTGCCTCATCTATGAAGCTTGCAACGCAGGAGACCCCGTTTCGATTCCTGGATCAGGGAGATCCACTGGAAAAGGGTTAGGCTATAATGAGAAAAGACATACCCGAGTGATTCAATAAACTTCCTGCCCTGGGATTCTTAGCGAAAAAAAAAAAAAAAGGGATAGGCTACTCACTCCAGTATTCTTGGGCTTCCCTGGTGGCTCAGATGGTAAAGAATCCACCTGCGATGCATGAGACCTGGGTTCGATTCCTGGGTTGGGAAGATCCCCTGCAGAAGGGAAAGGCTACCCACTCCAGTATTCTTGCCTGGAGAATTCCAAGGACAGAGGAGCCTGGCAGGCTGTAGTCCATGGGGTCGCAAAGAGTCGGACATGACTGAGCAACTTTCACTTTTTTTTTCACTTAGAGACAAGTTAATCTTTAAGATCCCTGCCACACCTAATATTCTTGAATCTCTGGCAATCGTAGGTTACCCTCTAGCTCTGTATCTCTCCTTCCAATTTCCCCTTCTTCAGTTAACTGCTCTGTGCTCTGCACCGGACAGTACAAAGCACAGCATCATTTCTACCATCAGGTTACAGTCGAAAGGCAGCTCACAGGTCTTTGGGTCCAGAAGCCCAAAGTGAAGTTATCAGTGGGTTTAATGCAATCACATCAATGTCGCTGGTATAAAATTAAGTTTTAAGAAGTAAGTGCAGAATAAACAAACAAAAACAATGGGTAAAACTCCTCTAAAAATAAGAACAATAGGGAAATCTAGTCTTCCAAAAAGTTTTAATATGTTACAAAGCTACAATAATTAACAGAACAGGACCGGTGCTGTGGATAAATAAGGCAATTGGAGTAGAAAAGAGAGTCAAGAAACAAATTCACATACAGATGAGCATACAGTTACAAATAAGAATGTGTGCTCAGTCACTTCAATCATGCCCAACTCTTTGTGACCCTATGGACTGTAGCCTGCCAGGCTCCTCTGTCCATGCGATTCTCCAGGCAAGAATATGGAGCGGGTTGCCATTTCTTCCTCTAGGGGATCTTCCTGACTCAAGGAACCAACCCATGTCTCCTACGTCTCCTGAACTGGCAGACAGATTCTTTACCACTATCAACACCTGGGAAGCCACACACCCATGTATCTACAAAGGACCCAGTTTTGTTCCTCTTTAGAAGTGAGTAATATTCCATTGTATTGGGACACCTGAATAATACAGTAGGTTCTCACTAATTAACTATGTTATACATAGAATCAACGTGTATATGTGTCAATCCCAATCTCCCAATTGATCCCACTACTCCCCCAAGGCTGATAATATTTTTCTACCAGATGAAGTAAAGGAACATTCCCTCCACATGAACTGGAACTCTCCGTTTTTCAGGAAGCACCCTGCACTTAGCCTTCACTGCAGCCCACAGCAGGGCAGGGCTGCCAGGCAGCAGGCATCAGGACTCTCACCCCAGCTCTGTGCTGGCTGACACATCTTAACTGATTTATTCACCTCTCTGAGTCTCAGTTTACACCATCTTCTAAGTGAGGAATGAGAACTAAAATCAGCCTCTCCCATCAGTATAGGCACCATGCAGCCCAGCACACAATGGGGGCCTCAGAAATGCTTTCGGAAGAAAGCAAACAATCTCAACAGGTAGGCTTAAAACAATGAGACACCAAGCAGAATGTTTATCCAAGATCAAGGACCTCTCCAGTAACGAGGCCAGAACTAAAATTCATGATCCAACATTTAGTTTCATATCTAGCCCTATCTGTAAAGAACTCACCAATTCATTGCTCTCAGACCCACAGTCAGAAGACAATGGAAACAGGACAATGTGTTTCCTTTCGCATCAGTGGCTTTGTTATCTCGGAACATTGCTTAGTTCTGTTTTCATAGGTGCTGGAGAACACTAAGGTTTTGATCTGAGGTCCATCTTCATTCTCTGTCCTTTTTCTCAAACAAATGCAAAGGAACAATTGTCTTGCTGTAGTTGCATGATTGCATTGTTTTATCATCTGAAATAAGCCCTTGAAAACCACTCTTGTGAAGACATGCTATTTTTTATCTATCTGTGTTCAGTGATTTGAAAATTCCTTATGGAGACAGTTTTTGCAATATTCATGTTTCGTTTCTCTGAGCTCTAACTCATTCTCTCTCAGGCTTTCTTCTGCACCGTTCTTTCGTCTTTCATAAGCATCCCATGTGTGTCCCAAGTTGTTCTTCATGTCCCTTCTTGACCAGATGGGCTTCCTTCACACTCATGGTTATAAACACTCACAGTTTTCTTTCTGTAACTGCAGTCTCTCTAACTCTCTTTGATGCTTAGGCAGACGTGGTTTCACTCTGTTGCCTTCAAGTGATGAATGGACTAAAGCAAGACGATATTTCCCTAAGAAGACAACCTATTTTTTTTTCCTGGATTAGTTTGGAAATCCATGAACCATGTCTGTGAGGCAATAAGAGGGAAATTGAATTAACCACTTCCCCTATTAGGGCAATTTTCTCCCCTTCATCCTATTTATTCTCATCTCCAAAAAGCTAAGAACGAGCTGTTTACCTTTCACTGAAACTAAATTATTTTCCTGGTTACCAGATTTCTTTTCCTGTGTAATTCTCTTGTTATAAATCTCAGGATCCCTCTTGAACTAAACAGGTAGTAAGGTCCACACTTGTACCTATTCATAATTACAGCTGCATAAGCCAGTGGACCAGGGCTTCCATGCCCCACCTTCCCCCTAGACCCTTCATGAGCACAGGCATGCCCAGTCCTTATGGAGTTCTGATGGAGGCCAGCGACCTCTCTGGGGGACCATCATGAGGGTAGTGGATGAGTCAAGAGTGATTCCTGGCTTTTTGGGATAAGGAAAAAACAAGAGGACTAGCAAGTTTCCTGTGTGTTCTGTGTTTAAGAAACACTTGTCTATCACAAGGAATATTTTTTCTTACTTTTTTCTGCTTTTTAGCATCTACATTTAGGGTAATGATACATGTCAAATTCGTTTTTTAAAATTTTTATCAAAGTATAGTTTTGGGGAATTTCCCCAATGGCTCAGCAGGTCAAGAATCTGCCTGCCAATGCAGGAGACACAGGAGATGCAATTTCCATCCTTGAGTTAGGAAGATCCGCTGCAGAAGGGCATGGCAACCCACTCCAGTATTCTTGCTTGGGAAATCCCATGGACAGAGGAGCTTGGTGGGCTACAATCTATGGAGGTCTCAAAGAATCAGACATGAGTGAGCATGCATGCACATGTGTTTTTTGATTTACAAAAACATGTAATGTTGCATGCATGTTGATTGATTTACAGTGTTGTATGAGTTTCTGGGGTACAGCAAAGTGATCTGTAATTATATATGTATATATGTCTGAATGTATGGATATATATAGTATTCTTCATATTCTTTTCCACAGAGATGTATTACAGAATATTGAATGTAGCTCCCTATGCTATATAGTAGGACTTTGTTGCATATCCATTCTATAACAGCTTGCATCTGCTAAACCCAAGCTCCCATTCCATCCCTTCCCCATTCTGCATGCCCCCACCCCTTTGGCAACAAATCAATTTTTACATATAGTGTGAGGTATTGGTTACGGTGCATTTTTTTATCCAGTTACACCACCTTCAACTGTTGAGAATATTATCTTATCCCCACTGAATTACTTTGAAACTCTTGTTGAAAATCAGTGTGCTGTGTCTGTGCTCTATTCTACACGTGTATCCAACAGTTCACTGTCTTGAAGGAAGTCCTGAAACCCGGTAGTTTAGGTCCTTCAACTTTGTTTTCCTTTCTCCAAAATCATTTTGCATCCCCATGTAGATTTTAGAATCACTTTGTGAATTTCTACTCACCTCACCCGCCAAAGAAAGGCCCCTAGAATTTTTAAAAGTTGAAACTGTGCTGAATCTATGAATCAATGTGGAGAGATTTGATATCTCATCAATAATGAGTTTTCCAAAAAATGAACACAGTGTATCTCTTTGTTTATGTCAACCTGTTTAAATTACTCCCAGCAGTTTTATAATTTCAGTATAGAAGCCTTGTGCATGTAACGTATATTTATCTTGAAAATATTCAATTTTATTATAAAAGATGAAAAAGTCTGTAGTTTGTAAAACACTGGCAAAAACTTCTAAGTGTTTTAGGTACAGATAACTTCATAAGCAAAATCTTCGTGCAAATAAACAATTCACAAAATGTTAACATTTGTAAAATGTGTTAAGCAAAGATAAGGAGTTACAAAGTAGAGCGTGTGTGTGCTAAACATAGGTAAAAAGGGTAGAAGGAACAAAAGTACCTAATATTTATGCAGCACCCAGATGCTAAATATTCATGATACACTAGATACCTGGAGGTACTAAATATTCAGGATTAATTAACATTTACAAGGCATATATAGTACTAAATATATAAGAAGCTCAAAATATTCAGATTACAGTACATATTCATGGGCACTCAATATTTAAGAGGCCTTAATTGACCATCATTGCTGACCTTCATTTTGGCCTCAAAAGAAACAAAACCCAAGCCTGTTCAACAAGCAAATAACAATCAACAGCTGTGGCCAAGTTTTACCACGTCTACATCACTCCAGTGAGCCCCTGGCTCAAACCTCAATTCTTGTCCTTGTAACCACATCATCAATGGGGCCAGCAGATGAGGCAGATGGAGAACAGGCCAGGGGAACACAGCAGAGCCCAGGATTCAGCTCTTCTACCTGCCTGCCTGCTTTCCAACATGTGCCAAATACCCTATGGCTCTTTCTCTGCTTTTTCTTGCCTTGTGTTTGTTAATTGATTAAATAAACCATATGACGTGTTTTTCTTTTTGATTATTATTAAGACAATTATTTTAGGGCAGTTTTAGGTCCCAGCAAAACTGAGGAAGGTATAAAGCGAAAGTCACTTAGTCGTGTCTGACTCCGGGACCCCATGGACTATACAGTCCATGGAATTCTCCAGGCCAGAATACTGGAGTGGGTAGCCTTTCCGTTCTCCAGGAGATCTTCCCAATCCAGGGATTGAACCCAGATCTCCCACACTGTAGAGCCACACATTCTTTACCAGCGGAGCCACAAGGGAAGCCCAAGTTTACTAGAGTGGGTAGTCATCCCTTCTCCAGCGGATCTTCCCCACCCAGGAATCAAACCAGAGTCTGCGGCATTGCAGATGGATTCTTTACCAACTGAGCTATCAGGGAAGCCTATAGGTAGAGGAGGAGGGGTATGGATTTCCCATAAATCCCCTGCTCCCACACATACATGGCTTTCCCACCACCCTGAACATCCCCCATCAGATGGTATATGTGTTACAACTGACAAACCTATATTGAAACATTATCATCAAGGGTCCATAGTTTACATGAGGGTTCACTCTTGGTGTTGTGTGTTCTATGGCTTTGGACAAATGTATAATGACATGTATCCATCACTATGGTACTAGAGTATTTTCACAGCCTTAAAACTCTTCTGTATACCACCAATTCACCCCTCCCTCTGCACACACCCCTGCAACTACTGATCCTTTTACTGTCATCATAGTTCTGTCTTTGCCAGAAGTGGGAATCCTACAGCATGTGGCCTCTTCACATTGGTTCCTTTCACTTGACCTTTTATTTAATCTATTTGTCTTTACATTTAAAGTCCGCCTCTCATGGACAGCATGTAATTGGATTTTTGTCATAGGTTAGATTCTCCAAAAGCATATGCTAAGCTGGAGTTTGCTGTGCAGAGTAAGTGTTGGGGTCAGCAACTGTGGGATGAGGGGAGGTGGTGGTGAGTAAGCAGGGTGGGGCAGAAGAAGCCAAGCTGCACTGAAGTCTTAAAGGCGCCTCAGCCCACTCCACAGGAAGCTCTGGTGCAGACGGGGCTTGTCTGAGTCATGAGACCCTCGGCTGAAATGCCCAGGGCCTTGTGCTCTTGCCTCATCCAGGGATTGGATGCGGACCACACTGGGGAGGAGAGCAACAAGCCCTCCATGAAGAAGATCTGGTAGAGCAGCTTTGTGTAAATCACAATCTTCATTTCCTCCAGTCTGTCTTTAAGTGGAATGTTTGTGATTAGTAGTTACATTTAGGACTTCCCTGGTGGTACAGTGGTTAGGAATCCTCCTGCCAATGCAGGGGACGTGGGTTTGATCCCTGGTCCAGGAAGATTCCACATGCCACGGGGCAACTAAGCTCAGGAGCCACAACTACTGAAGCCCACACATCTAGAGTCCACGCTCCACAGCAAGAGAAGCCACAGCAATGGGAACCCAGCACAATCAAAAACAAATTTAAAAAAAGAAAAAAATTACATTTAGTCTAATTATTAATATGGTTGGGTTCTCTACCATCTCTGTTTGTTTTCTACTTTTTTCATATTTTTGGTTCCTCTGTCTGTCCTCCTGCTTCCATTTGGTTTAATCAAATAATTTCTAATATTCTTTAATATTTAATATTGTGCTGGCTTTTTAGCTGTGCTTATTATTACTCTTCTAGTGAAAAAAGTGAAAGTGAAAGTCACTCAGTCATGTCCGATCAGGCCAGAATACTGGAGTGGGTAACCTTTTCCTTCTCCACGGGATCTTCCCAACCCAGGGATCGAACCCAGGTTTCCTACATTGCAGGCAGATTCTTTACCAGATGAGCCACAAGGGAAACCCAAGAATACTTGAGCCTATCCCTTCTCCAGCATATCTCCCTGTCCCAGGAATTGAACCGGGGTCTCCTGCATTGCAGGCAGATTCCTTACCAACTGAGCTATCAGAGTAGGTGCATCTTTAATTCATGACAGACCACTGCCAGTCTTCCATGTCCAGCCACAGTGGAGTAACATGGACTGGATTTATCATCTCACCTGAAACAATTAAAAGCCAAGCATAATATATGAAATAAGTATTCAGACATTGACACTAGGCAGTTTAGCCCATTGTCCAGAACCTGAAAAGATTTGCCTCGTATGTTGTATCCAGTTTGAAACATTTTAGTGGGAAAGAAAGGCTCTTGATTATTAAATTTTGCTATTAATAATAATGAATAGTGGCAGAGTGCTTTCACCTTGTTCTTCATTACTCAGTATTTATTGATCGTGTTGAGTAATAAGATTTGCCTCAGTTGATCCAAGACTCATAGAAGGAATACGGTTTCTTCAGATGGAAGCTCCAATACTCTGGCTATCTGACTCAAAGAGCTGACTCATTGAAAAAGACCCCGATGCTGTGAAAAACTGAAGGCAGTAGGAAAAGGGGGTGACAGAGGATGAGATGGTTGGAAGGCATCACGGACTCAACGGATATGAGTTTGAGCAAACTGCAGGAGGTAGTGAAAGACAGGGTAGCCTGGCAGGCTGCCGTTCATGGGGTCACGAAGAGGAGGACACAACTGAGCGGCTGAACAACAGGCTTATTGGGAGACTGAACAGCCTGCACACCTGAGGAACACCTGATATATTCCAGGTGTTTAACTTGGCATATCTTCATCTGATTTCTCACAGCAGTCCTGTGAGGACCACATTGTTATCTATTAAATGAGGAAATGGGACCTCCCTGGTGGTTCAGGCTGTAAAGAATCTGCCTGCAATGCAGAGACCGGGGTTTGATCCCTGGGTCAGGAAGATCCCCTGGAGGAGGGAATGGCAGCCCACTCCAGTATTCTTGCATGGAGAATCCCCTGGACAGAGGAACCTGGCGGGCTACAGTCCATGGGGTCCCAAAGAGTTGGACACAACTGAGAGACTAACACTTTCACTTTCAAATGAGGAATTGGAACTCAGAAAATGTAGGCAGCTGGACCAATGTAACTCAGGTGCTGAGAAGTGAAGCTTGGTGATCAGAACCCGAGTCCTGTGTCCTTCAGGGACACAATTCCTCTGTAGCCTTCTCCTCCCAACAGCCCCTTGAGTCAGGTTTCAAGGTTTAGGGGGATTAAGAACCTGACCAAAGTACCCTGGCAGCAGGTGTTTGGTCCAGGTCCTTATGTCTTCCCATGTAGATGATCTAAATAAGAGTCAGCATCAAATGAAACCCTTTACACTGTATACTCTCTATCAAAAGAATTACTGTAGTAATCCATGTCCTCAACTGGTTCTTGATTGAGATTTCAGGAATTCTCTGCAGTCATTGCCACCGATACATTCTTAAGGAAAAATGTGTTCCAGGAGCATTTTATTAAGCCACATGGTTAATATTGTTCATTTCAGCTTAGTCACTCAGTCCTGTCCAACTCTTTGTGACCCCATGGACTACAACACGCCTGGCCTCACTGTCCATCACCAATTCCCAGAGTTTACTCAAACTCATGTCCATTGAGTCAGTGATATGCCATCCAACCATCTCAACTTCTGTCATTCCCTTCTCCTCCTGCCTTCAATCTTTCACAGCATCAGGGTCTTTTCAAATGAGTCAGTTCTTCGCATCAGGTGGCCAAAGTATTGGAGTTTCAGCATCAGTCCTTCCAATAAATATTCAGGACTGATCTCCTTTAGAATTGACTGGTTGGATCTCCTTGCAGTCCAAGGGACTCTCA
>NW_011494680.1:9279764-9280450 GCF_000754665.1 Bison bison bison
ATCTCCTTGCAGTCCAAGGGACTCTCAAGAGTCTTCTCCAACATCACAGTTCAAAAGCATCAATTCTTTGGCACTCA
Organism: Bison bison bison; assembly: GCF_000754665.1. Taxonomy (NCBI): domain Eukaryota; kingdom Metazoa; phylum Chordata; class Mammalia; order Artiodactyla; family Bovidae; genus Bison; species Bison bison. The sequence continues at coordinate 9,279,842 of NW_011494680.1, forward strand.
GCTTTTTTATAGTCCAACTCTCACATTCATACATGACTACTGGAAAAACCATAGCTTTGACTAGACATACCTTTGTTGGCAAAGCAATGTCTCTGCTTTTTATGTTATTATTTTTTTTTTTATTTTTTAACTTTACAATATTGTATTGGTTTTGCCATATATCAACATGAATCCGCCATAGGTATACACGTCTTCCCCATCCTGAACCCTCCTCCCTCGTCCCTCCCCGTACTATCCCTCTGGGTCGTCCCAGTGCACAGCCCCAAGCATCCAGTATCATGCATCGAACCTGGACTGGCAACTCGTTTCATATATGATATTATACATGTTTCAATGCCATTCTCCCAAATCATCCCACCCTCTCCCTCTCCCACAGAGTCCAAAAGACTGTTCATGCTGTCTAGGTTGGTCATAACTTTTCTTCCAAGGAGCAAGTGTCTTTTAATTTCATGGCTACAGTCACCATTTGCAGTGATTTTGGAGCCCAAGAAAGTAAAGTCTCTCCCTGTTTCCATTTCTTCCCCATCTATTTGCCATGAAGTGATGTGACCAGATGCCATGATCTTAGTTTTCTGAATGTTGAGCTTTAAGCCAACTTTTTCACTCTCC
>NW_011494680.1:9280793-9295511 GCF_000754665.1 Bison bison bison
ATCTGCATACAGATTTCTCAGGAGGTGGGTCAGGTGGTCTGATATTCCCATCTCTTGAAGAATTGTCCACAGTTTATTGTGATCCACACAGTCAAAGGCTTTGGCATAGTCAACAAAGAAGAAATCGATGCTTTTCTTGAACTCTCTTGCTTTTTCCATGATCCAGTGGATGTTGGCAATTTGATCTCTGGTTCCTCTGCCTTTTCTAAATCCAACTTGAACATCTGAACATTTACAGTTCATGTACTATTGAAGCCTGGCTTGGAGACTTTTGAGCATTCCTTTGCTAGAGTGTGAGATGAGTGAAATTGTGCAGTAGTTTGAGCATTTTTTGGCATTGCCTTTCTTTGGGATTGGAATGAAAATTGACCTTTTCCAGTCCTGTGGCCACTGCTGAGTTTTCCAAATTTGTGGGCATATTGAATGCATGCAGCACTTTCACAGCATCATCTTTCAGGATTTGAAATAGCTCAGCTGGAATTCCATCACCTCCACTAGCTTTGTTCATGGAGATGCTTCCTAAGGCCCACTTGACTTTGCATTCCAGGATGTCTGGCTCTAGGTGAGTGGTCACACCATCATGATTTTCTGGATCGTAAAGATCTTTTTTGTATAGTTTTTCTCTGTATTCTTGCCACCTCTTCTTAATATCTTCTGCTTCTGTTAGGTCCATACCATTTCTGTCCTTTATTGTGCTCATCTTTGCATGAAATATTCCCTTGGTATCTCTGATTTTCTTGAAGAGGTCTCTAGTCTTTCCCATTCCATTGTTTTCCTCTATCTCTTTGCATTGATCACTGAGGAAGACTTTCTTCTCTCTCCTTGTTATTCTTTAGAACTCTGCATTCAAATGGGTATATCTTTCCTTTTCTTCTTTGCCTTTCACTTTTCTTTCCACAATGATTCATCTGATGTCATTTCATTTTTCCCCTTGATTATTTGTGATCATCCTGATGGTTTAGTAATAGAGAGTATAGTCTAGACAGCAGCTGCAAACCACACACACACACACACACACACATGCGCACACACACAGGGCTTGATTGAGGAAGCAGTCAGTGCTCGTCAGCATTCATCACCCACTTATCACTGTGACATATTCGAGGAAGGCAGGAATTATACATCCTGCTTTCTCCGTATCCATTTTTTCCAGAGACGTCTTACCAAGCACACCAACAGAAGAAATATTACACTAGTGTGCAAGGTCATGCTCTGTCTACTCATAGCATCAGGCTAGAAGAGTCCCTGATGGGGGTAAGAGAAGAATAAATAAAGATGAGAGGTTTATGAATTGTCTATCTTCTGGAATGTGAGTGCAACTGTCACTTGGTGATGAATCTGACTTCTCTGCTGCTGGGATGCTCCAAACAAAGAATGATTACTGGGTGTCACTTGGCACTAGGCTTGAAGCGGACAGTAAACCTTGATTAACCAGAGACATAAACCCATCCGAATTTTTTATAGCTTATGACTTTGGAAAGAAACGCATGGGTCATAAGGAAACCAGATTATTTCCAGATTTATTCAAAAATTTACTGTGCCCGTCATGCCCAGGGGTCAGTGAAGACTTGGCTATATTTCCTATGCATTTTCCAGAAGAAACCAAGGCAGGGGTCTGGATGTTATGACAGCCTCAGGACATTACAACAGCTTCAACCTGCACAGAAAGATTTCATTTTGCTCAGAAGCTTGCACTTACTAGGTGACTAAGACTGAGGCTGAAACACATCTTGGCAGACTGTCCAGCAACAAAAATAGGGCCCAGGCCAACCCATTAAATAATGAGATGATTTCATCAAAACATCTCAGTTCCTCATTCTTCTGCCCACTATTTTCCAGAGCAGTGGCAAAACAAATGTCTACATGGATGAAAAATGAACAATCCTAAGTGGGTGATGGTGTCTATTTCACGAGGAGGGGGCTTCCGCTGTGGAAGAACTCCTCTTCCTCCAGTTTTCACAGTGTGCGGGGCTCTGCAACCGGTTTGCAGCTGACATTTCTGATATTGCTTCGGTAGAGCTGTCCGTATTACATATCATGCACTTACTGACTTATTCACAACAAAAATCTTTGGAGCAGGCACTCTGGAGTGAGCTAAATGAACAAAATACAGATGAGCTCACAGTCCAAATAGTGATTAAGGTTTACAGCGAGATATACTCTGATTCAGGTTTCCCAGTTGGCTCAGTGGTAAAGTATCTGCCTGCCAATGCAGGAGACGCAGGAGATAAGGTTTGATCCCTGGGTTGGGAAGATCCCCTGGAGGAGGAAATGGCAACCCACTAAAGTATTCTTGAATGGAGAATCCCATGATAGACGGTCACAAAGAGTCAGACCCTGATTCACTGGGATGAGCAAATGCCAAGATTCCTGGGTGCAGAGAGACCATGCAGACTAATGGTGACATCAGGGCTGGGAATAGGAGTGATGAGGCAAAAGTTCGGAGTCATCTGGGCTGGTCTTGTACAATGGCGGGAATTCTGTAGGCTCCTAGAAGGGTACCGTCAGCCCTTAGCCCGGCCCTCCCAGCGAGCAAAGCTGCCCCATCTTGTGTTCTGCTTCTCAACCCCAGGCAGGTGGCAACAGGTCATCCAGTGGCACTGTCATCCTTGGTGCTTGTCTTACCTGCCCTCGGTGGAAACACCTTCTGGGAGCAGGAAGGACCAAAATGTGATGACTGCAGATGACGTCACTAGGAGATGCTGGGGCCCCTGCAGCCCAGGAACGCCTGATGGCCACAGGTGGGGCAAAGCCATCAGTGCTGAGTCAGCCTGGTTCAGACACCTGTACCTAAAAAGAATCCGAGGGGAGGGCGAGCTTTCAGAGACAAAGCAAGCAAAATAGCAACTCCTCACCTCTGTCCAGAAGTCATGGGTAAGTAGACTTCACCGAATGTTAGAACAGGGTCTGTCAGTTTCCCTGATGAAACACACAGCCACGCCCCACAAAACTAGTATATACATGGCTGAGGCCCTTCGCTATTCACCTGGAACTATCATAACATTGTTAATTGGCTAGACCGCAACACAAAACGAAAAGTTCAAAAGAAAAACTATCTTTTAGAAAAGCTCTATGTTTTTCTTTTCATGGGTTCAAATATTAGTTCCTATAATTTATTAAGACCCCTGCCTCCTGGGTATCAGGTATTGCTGACTTTGGGGGGTGGTCACCAAAACCTTTGGCCCCATGCAGGGCATCTATCAGACAGAACCTTTGGTCAGTTGACATACATGAAACAAAGCATGGGGTGCTGGTGGGAGGCCGGGAAGAGGACGGGGTGGAGGGACAGGGATTCGATGACCCGGTCCTCAGGGGTCTACACTTCTGCTCCCTAGACCTGCAATGGCCTTTCCCCAGGCTCTCTTCAAGGCCAGTTGCCTCTCATCCTTGGCTTCATCTTAGACGCTGCCTCCTCTCAAGACCCTCCTCTGACCACCAGCACTCTCCTTATATCTAGAAATTATTCCCTTCCCACCACCCAATCATCCATATTATCATTCTATTCTGATCTTGCTGTTTGTGGGGTCTGTTGCTTTCAGTCTGGCTCCTATTAGACTGTAGGCAGACAGACTGTCTCTCTTCACTGCTGGACACGCAGCACCTGTGAGAGAGTCCACGGTGGGATCCAGTGGATCCTGGAATCACACATCACTTCAAGGAAACAGGCGGGGGCTTGGAGAGGAAGAGTTTCAGGACCCTGCACCAGCACACGGAGCTGGCCTAGTGGGTGAGGACATTCTCCGTCAGTGAATTTCTACCCCAAACGTAACTCAGTCACTCCTTGCTCCTTACACTCAGAATAAAGCTTCTGTAAATATTAACCAAGAGGAGCAAAGTGAGGCTTTTTCTAATGGTCGGACTTTGTGAGTTGGAAGTGAAGCTATTTCTTATCTCTCATTTCACCTCCATGGGGCGGCTACAGCTCTGGGAGCTGATAGTCATATTTTTGTAGAACACTCGAAGATAACTTGAGTTGCCTAAGGAAAATATAAATATGAAATTGCTTTATACTGAGTTGAAGAGGTGGGGGATTACTATAATTTAAGAACCATGATAAAGTAAAATGAACATGGCCTTCAAGGGCTGTGACAGAAGTTATTTTAGTGAAAACACCTCTGGGACTAATGAAGGTTAGTCTTTAATTCTATGAGAAGTCCAACTTCTGAAGCCCTGTAACCAATACTTATCTATCAATGCACATGTTGCCACAGGGAATGGAGTATGAATTAAAGGGGTTTTCCTGTAAGAAGATGCAAGCTTCATTCTACTCTTGGAAATAAGAGCTTCGGCAAAGTTTTTTTCATCCAGTTCCTCTGCGGTGTGAGTGCTCAGCTCCTATTTAGATTAATGAGAGCTCCATACATCCGTCCAAAGGAGGTTTGTGCCTCCGGGCAATGCCATTCCAGACAACCTGCTTTTAAATGGCCTTTTTTGAATGTTCACTTATGGATGAAATTTGGCATGTGGAGGGGAAGGAGAAGTGCTGTAATATATCAGCTGATTTTTCAGCTTGGCAGTGATGAAGCGAACTGAGACTAATTCAGGGTTCTACTTTACATTTTTGGCAAATGAGCAAATATGCAGATTTGTCCCAAACAGATGTATCTGCCAGTTTCCCCAGGAGCAGTTCCAGAAGCTGAGGTTCACTGAGCTGGTGCTCCAATTAGTGAGAACATCATAACAAGTATATAATTATTCTGGAACCTGTTGAGCTTTCATCTGCTATCAATTTCATTTCATTTAAGCCCAGTTCAGGCTGAACTTGCAGTAAACTCTATGGTTTAAAACGGAGATCTAAGATGTCACAACTTTTGTGTTTGACATGTACTTTGAGGCAGTAGTCAGGAAATTACCTTTGAAATGGTCACGCTCAGTATGCCAATGGTCTCTCTGATTGATTAAAGCTTTATTGGCACTGCAATCATGATTATTCACAGTCCTCTGCAGCAGTGCCGCAGTAAATTGCTTCCAATGAAAAATGTGAATCCTGAAGGAGAAGTGGCAGCAGCTTGATAGATGTCTTGCATTATCCTTCAGCCCATCCAGACGGCTAGCCAGTCACTCACAACATACGGGGCACCAGGCTCGGGACACAGAGGTGCTAAGATGTGGTTTCTGTGATTGTGGAACTCAGATTGGGAGAAGCCAAGTAACCTAGGCCAACTACAGCCCAGTGACCTCCTGTGGGCACTGGAATGGAAGGATGGAGTGGATATTGTGAAATCCCTGAAGATTTAGCAATCAGTTATGCCTGGAGAAGTCCAGGAAAGCTTCCCAGAGGAGAGGGTATTTGAGCTGAGTCTTGAAGTGTATAAATAAAAAAAAACTTTTTACAGGAAAAGGAAGAATGGCAAGAAGGCAGGAACAACAAGTTAAAGAGACACATGGACTTGTGAAAGAGCAGGATATATTTTTAAAATAATGAGAATTCAACATAATAAAGATTAGAAATTAAGGGGGGAAAGACTAGATGAAAGATTCCCAAACTTCTTCTTTTATTGCAACCTGCGTTTTTCAGTAATTTTTCCATGGCACACCTGAAGCCAAAAGAAATTTTTAAACGTTTTATTTATCAAGCAGTTGAGTTCACATAACATTTAAGATGCAATAAAGGAAAGTCATACTTTTATCTCACTCTTAAATAACTGCAATTACTTATTTGGGAGATGTGTACATCAGTTGGTTACTCAATAACTTCTCAGATTTTGAAACCAGATTGGACATCACTACCCTGCTTCCTGTTGCACAATGATTTTCATGCGGTGCTTTCTTTTTATCAAGCAACCACCAAAATCCCAGCTCCACAAAGATACTACTCTAGCAGAATGTGCCACTGTTTGATGCTGAAATTGTAACCTATCCTTAGCTTCTAATAGTAGTACTAAGCTTTGAGCATCCTGAACATGAACATTTCAGAAATTCCTGCAGTACCTCCACGATTTTCTTGTGGTACAGAAAGGCACCTCAGCACTGTCTGGGAAACGCTGGGCTGATGAAGAAGGTGAACTCAAACAGAGAAACACATAGGGTACGTTTCTGAAACACAAATGTGACACGGCCATGAAAATGAAGATACAATCAACCAAAACCTTTGAACTACATTTCTAAAGGAGACTTGAAAATATTCAACAGGTAGATGGGACAAGAAAATAACATTTTCTCTTCACATCCTGGATGCATAATGAAGTAAATAGAGATTATTTTCTTTCTTTCTCTTAATTTGAAATGTGACAGGACCCTATGGTCCTTACCCCACCAGGTCCTCAGCCTGCCTTTGTGGAAAACCTCTAGCCAAAAAATAAATTTAATCACGAAAGTGAGAAAATACAGAAGCAAAGGAAAACAGTCAAACAGAACAAAACAGTACGTTTAGTCACTAAATAAAGTCAAAGGCTTTTTGTTCCTTCTCAAGGGCTGTAAACAGTATTCTGAGCCATATCCTGTGAGCTGTCTTGTATATACTGAAACCCCCACCAGGTGATGAAGTTGGCTACATGATGACCAGACTATAACCATGACATAAGCTGCCATAATTCTGAGGACTGGCCTCAAGGAAATGGCAACAAATGGACCCTGGAACTGAATATTAACTGTACTTAAAACAATCAAGATGATGCTGGTCAGACCACCGAATGACAAAATTCAAGGTGACTGTCAGAGCTGACCACATTGTTTCTGCCTGTAGTCCCCTCCTTCAGCCTTTAAAAGCTCTTGCCCACTGATTGTCACTGTAGTGGAAGGGGTGGTCTTTGGAAGAAGACCACTCCACCCTCTCTGGTTGCCAACATCCAAAAAAATAAAATTAAATTAAATAAAACTAAAAAAAAAGAAAAAAAAAAAACAAAATAAAGCAAACTTTCCTTTCCACCAACCTTGCCTCTTTATTGGCTTTTGAGCAGCGAGCAGCCAGAACCCACTTTTGGTAACAAATTCACAATGGCTTCTGGATCAGCCAAATGTAAAGTCTAGTGGAAACAAATCCTGATGAGTCTCTCAGCATTGTTCAACTAAAATGAGCTCTAAGTAACATGCACTTTAAAAATATTAAACTCATGCGAAGAACTGACTCACTGGAAAAGACCCTGATGCTGGGAAAGAGTGAAGGCAGGAGGAAATGGGGACGACAGAGGATAAGATGGTTGGATGGCATCACCGACTCAATGGACATGAGTTTGAGCAAGCATGGGGAGTTGGAGATGGACAGGGAAACCTGGCGTGTTGCAGTCCATGGGGTTGCAAAGAGTCAGGCTCGACTGAGCAACTGAATTGAATTCAACAGATGTTCATAGCAGCATGATTTGGGATAGCCAAAAAGTGGAAAAAACCCAAATGCCCATTGCTTGATGAGCAGATGAACAGATGGTACTAGAGCCATTCAGTGAAATACTATTCTGCCCTTAAAAGGCGTGATGGACTGAGACATGGAAGAACCTTGTGAGTGAGTGAAAGAAGCCAAACACAAAGCTCATACATTGTATGATTCTACTTATATAAAATGTCCATTGCTGCTGCTGCGTCACTTCAGTCGTGTCCGACTCCTAGTGACCCCCTGGACTGCAGCCTACCAGGCTCCTCCGTTCATGGGATTTTCAAGGCAAGAATACTGGAGTGGGTTGCCATTGCCTTCTCTGTCATTACTCCCAGACATAACCAATTAGATCATATCTTTTTATTTTCAATAAGCAGTCAGCACTTCTCAAATAATGCAGAACATCGATTTCCAGGTATTTATCTCTGTATGCTATTTATCCAAACCGATTTACATTGGAATTGAGCACTTTAGAAATGTATTAATAGCAAAAATATATTAAACACTCATAACTGGACCACATATGGCTTTCCTTGTCTTCTATATAGATATACTTACTCATTCATTAATTCACTTATAGTAATACCATCCAGACCTATGAATATTAATAGCCTGAGAACAAAATCCTGAGCATTAACTTCTGTTGTACAGGCATTAACTAGGTCTCTGACCTCAGAGTTATAGGGTTTAACCAAATCATTTATTCACACACACCTCAGATATGCATTGGTTCAAACTTTGCACTTTTCCATTCATGTGTACCTTTGTTTACTGATCCCCTAATTAAGTCACTAATAATAATAAAGTCAATGTGTAAAACTCAAAAAACCCTAAAAACAATATCCTAGAATATTACTAAGATCTATCTATAGGCTTATTTTTCATAAAACTAAGATGCTACATCTTTTTTGCAGCAGATCACATTATACACAAAGATTATCAGCTTACTTGCTTCATGTCAATCCCATATTTATACTTTATCTACTATGCCTGTCCTTCATTCACTTAATTTTTCCATGCTTTAAAGATGGTACATATGGTAGCCAGCCTGCAAGACAGCACCCAAGGATTCCTGGCTCCTAGTACTCATAGCCTTGCAGTCTCCTCCCATATTAAATCACGTCTGGCCTCTATACCCAATAAAATACTTGACAGGCTGACAGTGTATGACCTCTGAATCTTAATTATACATACATTGAGCTTCCTGCCTCCCTTTCTCTTGTGTTGATTGCTCTTGGGGAACTCAGCTGTCATGTTGTAAGGACACTCAAGCAGTCCTGAGGAGAGGGCCATGTATAAAGAAACTGTGGTCTTCCTGCCAACAACCAGCACGAACTTTCTAGCCTTCCACTAAATTTCTATCACAAATTTAGAGATAGAAATGGTTGCCTGAGGCTGATGGGGGGTGCTGGGGAAAGGGGTAGGATAGGGAGTTATAACCAATGGGCTTGAGGTTTCTTTTTGAGCTGTGAAAATATTCCGGAATTGGACAATGGTGATGGTTGCACAGCTCTGAAGACAGACTAAAACCCACTAAATTATATACTTTAAAAAGAGGGAATTTTCTGGTATCTGAATTGCATCTCAAGGGGAAATCAGAGATGGCATAACTTGCCAAGCCCCATCCCACTCCAGCCCCTCAGAGTCACAGATTCCTTCCTGTCTGGGTGGGGCCACATGGGTGTGCCCTTAACCATCCCTCTTGGGGAGGACAGAGGCTGCCCCCAAATTTCCAGGGGCTCCGTGCCCTGGGGACCATCGCATCATCTGAATCAGCAAAGGTGTCTCCCCAGCAGTTCCCTCCGGCTCCTGGCATATCCCTCCCCTCACCCCACCCACCTTCCCGCACTTCCTCCATGGTGTCCTCACCATCACCTCACCTGAGCTCCAAGAGGTGAAGGAGTAGCCAGACAACCCGGGAGAATCTCCTCTGCTGTTTAGCCACCAGTGTCCTGACTTGGATATTGTTCTGTAGTTACCTGTGATGTTACCACCAGAGGAACTGGGTGCAGGAGACCCCCCAGGAACAAGCCTGATCGGTCCTGATTCAAAAGGCAATTTCAGGAAATGTCAAAGGAAAGAACTTGGTATTCAGCAGAGTTTTAACAAATCACTCTAAACCGTGATGTGAAATTCCCCCAGCCATGTGACTCCCCTCACACCTAAGGTCACAAATCACCCTCTAATAACCTGGGAATGAGGACATGAGAATCAGGATGCTTCCTCTTTCTTCCACTTAGTTGTAACATTTCAGAAAAGTTCCTTGATATTTTTAGGTTTTTATTGCACCATCTGGGAGAAAGAGATAAGATGGTTTTTACTAGGTAGTATTTGTAAAGCCTTTTGTTTTTCAGTGCAGAGTAAGTATATTGAAAAAAGAAAAACTAAGTAATAACTACAAGGTCAAGAACACAGAGAACACCCAGCCCGCGACAGTGACACTGCAGGAGAAGAATCATGAATCAGCCCCACAGGCCCGCCACGCACAATGCCCCCACTCCGCCCCTCACGCATGCGCAGAAGGTGCGTCCACTGGTCGCCGCACCACCACCACGTGGTTTGGGAACCTTTACACTAAGCCCTGTGTAAGTTACTGAGGCGGGAAAAAAATAAAAAACACTAGGACTTCATTTATTTCTTTTCAGGCTTCTGTTTATCTTATTCATTGTTAATGTTTATTTTACCCTTAAATATGGATCTCCATCCCATTACTATCATAGGGTTTTATTCAAATTTAATATATTTTTATATGTGAAAGCCTTTTTATTGTTTACCCTAAATGAAGGAAACTTACAATTAGAAGTTGGTTGTTTATTTCCCATGAGCCTAAAGTTTGAAATGTTGTAAAACGTATGGATTGAATTATCAGTCAAATGATGAGTACACCACTGAGGAGAATGATCAAATATATGAAAAGTAAAAGAAAAATTGGAAGTCTTCATCTGAACAGATTTTGCACAGTCCTTTTTTCCTGATGCTTTCCTGTATTCTTAGATGATGACGACTTATTGCTGAAATGACACAGGGAACAGCATTGACTTTTCTCTTTTTTAATGAAAATGCTGCAAATTCCTTAATCATCTAAACAAGTAGATGGGAATGGGCTGCAACATCACTCAACAGCTGAATTCTCTCAGAGTTCTGCTTCCTCAAATCAGCACGATTTTGTATCCTCAAAATGTATTTTTTAATGGTCTGTCAACTGACAACTCAGTCAAGTTCTCCTTCAATTTTGTTGGGAGCCAAGAATTGGAAACCATCTGACTCAGAAAGGAATAGTTACCCACCCACTAGAGTTTATCTCTTTCTTAGACCCACATCAATATTTCAAAGGATCCCTTTGCATGGAAGTTTTAACATTCCAGAGCAATGCTATACTAAGATTTGGAAATGGGGGAGAGTGGCACCTTCCTTCTGTGAAGCAGGACAGGGGCCATTATGAAAGGGGAGTGGGGAAGGAAGCAAGAGATCACCTGAACCACAGGGGGCCTCCCCCAGCACCGCAGTTGTCCTACATATTTATGGTCTTAAAGTGGATGACCTTAAAGCTCTCCATCCTCATGCCACACCTCCAAAGCCCAATTTTCAGTTGTGTAGCCCCTGGGTGGGGAACAGGGCAAGGAGCTGAGCCATGAGCCTGGCCCCTGGCCACTGAGCAGTGTCCTGAGCAGGGCAGCCCGAGGACCTGTAGGGACAGGAGCGCCCGATGATCAGCGCTAAGTGGTTTGAGATCCTTCCTCTAAAGAGTCTCTGTTTCCCCAAACCCTCCTAAAACCTCCCACACATGAGAGGTGACCATGTTACACTTTGGGTCAGCACAGCACAAAGAGACGAGAACAGCCCCAGAGGAGAGATGGTAGGTGTTCCAGAACCCACAAAGTAGGAACTTTGGGCCAGGAATCCATGGAGAAGTCAGGGAGGACGTTCAGTTTCACGGGGATGTGAGACGAGTCTGTTTTCATCTTGTCTTGAGCTCAGAGAACAAGGCCACCTCCACTGAAAGCTGAGTTAGACTGGGCAGATGAACACCTGGAGCAGGGTGGAGAGAGCCAACCAAAGTCCCACATCCTCTGGGTTCTTGTCTATACCTGAACCAAGCATCTGAATATAAGATGTGCTCCACTTTCTGCCTTTTTTTTTTTTTCAGTTGCAGCACGTGAGATCTCGTTCCCTGACCACGGATTGAACCTGGGCCCCAGCATTGGGAATGAACTCTTAACCACTGGACCTCCAGGGAAGGCCTGGAAAACATTATTCATGTCATTTTGGCCTGGAAAAAATATAAGACACTTACAGACTTCTCACCTTTGCCATAAAAATTACCCTCAAAGATGCACCCATGAAATAATTAATTTTAAACAGAGTCCTGGAAAACCTCCAGGGCAAAATGAATTGGAAAACATACTCCTGAGCATCTGAGTTGACCCAACTACACAAAATTGTTGACAATTAGATTTTGAAGGCATTTCCCAAATGCTGATCTAAAAGATTTTAGAGCAGTTGGTTTTAAAGCATTCTTTCTGATAGTCCTTATAGAGCCAAATCACTCCTGAGACTACTTCTGCTTGTGACTATAAACCCATATCTTTGGCAAATAGGACCAGAGGGGTACTACTCTAATGAGTCTGAAAGTGGCTCAAATCATGAATGTATATGTTTTACAAAGGGTGTAAAAGGAAAGCAAAATATATTCCTCTCTTAAACTGTGTATACTCATCTAACCTCTCAGGAGGCTATCTTTGCGGCTGATTTTGACTCTCACAATAGTATTAGATACATGTTACGTGTGTACATCACTGACCCAGATACAGGGTCAGTCCACGTGACCTATTCTGACTAGTGTCTGTCCAAAATCAAAGGCAGCAAAAATGGTGAACAATCTAGGCCCTCACCTATTTCTCCATAACAGCAATCAATAATAAAATAAGTTCTCAAAGGCCACTTAATAGCTTGACAAAAATCTGGCAGTTGTCAGGAACTACTGCTATCATTAGACGAAATATTCAAAGTGAGTCAGTAGTTTAGGGGAATAAAGACTTTTCCTGCTTAAATACAGGACAGACCAGTGTGTTCTAAAGTGGAATCACATGAAAGAGAAGAGCCAGAAAGTAGGGGTCCCAGATTCAACCCAACACTCCTGCCACAATAGTTCTTATTTTACCTGTTTTCTTTGTCTAGGAAAAAAAGTTGTAAAAGTTTTGAAAAGAATATAGAAGAATTCTCCTGAGTCCAACCAGAGAAAACCCTCCAATGGATTTATTATGAATAAACAAAATAGCCATCAATTATAATAGACCTTGAGGAATTCAGGTGGCAGGAAGTATTCATCAGGCTTTTAATTAAGTTTAGTGTCTAATTAACTATGATAATGAGGAAAGCATTATCAGACAAATAAAGGCGGTGTGTCTGAAGTTCCCAGGTGATGCAGTGGTGAAGAATTCCACCTGCCAATGCAGAAAATGTAAGAGATGCAGGTTTGATCCCTGGGTCAGGAAGATCCCCTGGAGGAAGAATGGCAACCCACTATAGTATTCTTGCTGGGAAAATCCCATAGACAGGGGAGCCTAGTGGGCTACAGTCCTTGGGATTGCAAAAGTGTCAGACAACTTAGCAAACTGCTACTGCTAAGTCCAGTCGTGTCCGACTCTGTGTGACCCCATAGACGGCAGCCCACTAGGCTCCTCTGTCCCTGGGATTCTCCAGGCAAGAACACTGGAGTGGGTTGCCATTTCCTTCTCCAAAGCATGAAAGCGAAAAGTGAAAGTAAAGTCGTTCAGTCATGTCTGACTTTTGGCGACTTCATGGACTGCAGCCTACCAGGCTCCTCCGCCCATGGGATTTTCCAGGCAAGAGTACTGGAGTGGGGTGCCATTGCCTTCTCCGTAGCAAACTAAGCAGCAACAACAATTTGTTTAAAAGAAAGACAAGCAACTTGTCAAAGTAGTAGAGGCTTTTTGATTGAAGGTCTTCAAACAAAAAAAGTCAGCAATAAAATTGGAAAGCCTTATTCTACCTCCCTGTCTTCAACCCCTATTCTCATTGCTCACATTTACAAAACTGAGAGCCCACTGATGGGATGAAATTGACCACTGAGGCCAAGCTGGATGTCTCAAGGCTGGGAATAAGTAGCAAGAAGCTGACCATTCCATATTTGACACTAGCATCAGGGTGGAAATCTGATTTACCCTGTGCAATCGTACAGATTCTTGCTCCTATTTCCAAAGAAACAGTGTCATCATGATTGAAGAAAAAGAATCTAGTCACTTGAAATAGCCTTATATTTTTACAATAAAAAGAATCATTATATACTAATAAAACTCTATGAAGTGTATACTGTCTTACCTATGAGAAAATTACTGTCCTACAAGGATTAAAAATTGACTTTGAATTTTAGAACGAGGAAATATCTTTGAAGTGAGTTTGAGTGTCTTCTTAATTTAGAAATTTCGTCTACGACATCTCCAACTTGTGATTATTTATTCTGTTTGAATACTTTCTGTGATTCAAGAAAATTCACTCCACTTTTGAACAACATTCATTATTAGAAAGAGCTTCCTCATATAAAGGGAAAATCCACTTCTCCATGAACTTCCCAGTGGGTCTGAGTTCTATGCCTTGTGTCTGTACAGAATAAATCCAACCCCTTTGCTGCAGAACACTGAACGTTTTGGAGGTGTTCACTTCAGCTGATGGTTTCTACCCCATTCTAATTCTGGTCATCCTTTTAATGATGCAATTCAATTCATAAAGAGCTCTCTCAAAAAGTGATAACCAGCAAATCAAAACCACTATGAGGTATCATTTCACACCAGTCAGAATGGCTGCGATCCAGAAATCTACAAATAATAAATGCTGGAGAGGGTGTGGAGAAAAGGGAACCCTTTTACACTGTTGGTGGGAATGCAAACTAGTACAGCCACTATGGAGAACAGTGTGGAGATTCCTTAAAAAACTGGAAATAGAACTGCCTTATGATCCAGCAATCCCACTGCTGGGCATACACACTGAGGAAACCAGAAGGGAAAGAGACACGTGTACCCCAATGTTCATCGCAGCACTGTTTATAATAGCCAAGACATGGAAGCAACCTAGATGTCCATCAGCAGATGAATGGATAAGAAAGCTGTGGTACATATACACAATGGAGTATTACTCAGCCATTAAAAAGAATACATTTGAATCAGTTCTGATGAGGTGGATAAAACTGGAGCCTATTATACAGAGTGAAGTAAGCCAGAAGGAAAAACATAAATACAGTATACTAACGCATATATATGGAATTTAGAAAGATGGTAACAATAACCCGGTGTACGAGACAGCAAAAGAGACACTGATGTATTGAACAGTCTTATGGACTCTGTGGGAGAGGGAGAGGGTGGGAAGATTTGGGAGAAGGGCAATGAAACATG
>NW_011494680.1:9295611-9304836 GCF_000754665.1 Bison bison bison
AACCACACTGGACATGTAAGTGTTGGTGGTGGTGGTGTTCAGTCGTGTCAGATTCTTTGCGACCCCATGGACTGCAGCATGCCAGGCTTCCCTGTCCCTTACTATCTTCCAGAGCACATGTAAAAAGTATACAGTAGGGAACTGCCAGATCCTCTGACTTGTACACTAACACCAGTCGTCCTGAACCCTGTATTTATATTGTATTTTTCAGAGCCATCAAGAAGTTACATCCTACAACCTTTTTAAAAAATATATTAACCATATTTGATCCCTAGGTCAGCAAGATCCCCTGGAAAAGGGAATGGCAACCCACTTCAATAGTCTTGCCTGGAGAATCCCATGGACAGAGGAGCCTGGCAGGCTACAGTCACAAAGAGTCGGACACAACTGAGCTACTAATACAACCATATTAGAGCTACCAACAAACAATTGCTTTCTTAATAGAGTTCATCACATTTATTCTCTTCAACTTCCTCTTGTTTGTATTAGTGTAAATATAGTGTCAAGATATTTTTAAAATATGATGTTGCCATCTAACATGTGTGACCTAAATATACCATGCCTGTGGCGTTCCTTTAGCCATGCATCTGAAATTTTCCACCTTGTCAAAGAGGCAGATTTCTACAACAGGCTCTAGATCTTCTGAGGCTCAGAACCTGCAGGGAAGCAGGGAGGGGAGATCATGTGGGCAGGAGGCAAGCTGACCTCCCACAAGAACCCTGAGCACAAGAACAGCCAGGGACCACAGGCACATTGGGAGCCCCCAGGCCACCGGGGCAGTCCTTGCAGGAACATCCCCTGGAACAGACTTTGTAGTTCCTTGGGGGAGAGAATTTGACTTCAATTGCCTGACTTTTCTTATCCAGATCTTTCCTGACAACTGGAACATCATGTTTTCAAACCACAGCACTGGGGTGAGTTTTCCAGATTTCCCGACAGGAGCATGAATGAAAAGAGGTATCAACACTGAATATTCATCTGTTCTCTCAAGACAGTGGAACTGCTAACACAAGGGTTACAGCTGGGATCTTCCTGCCAGATGTAACCTGACCAGAGGAGACCTGTGAGACCCCTGCTGAGACTCTCCAACCTCTCTTCTCATTGACCCTCCCGGCTATGTGCACATCTCTGCAAAGCCTAGACACAGGCAATAAAGGATGGACTTCAAATTGTCTCCTTTTCTGTCTCTTCTGAGTTGTTCGTTGTTCAGTTGCTCAGTCGTGTCCGACTCTCTGCAACCCCATGGACTGGGGCATGCTAGGCTTCCCTGTCCTTCACTCTCTCCCCAAGTTTGCTGGAACTCATGTCCATTGAGTCTTCTGAGTTGTTGAGTGTTAACTACCTAGGTGGCGCTAGTGGTAAAGAACCCTCCTGCCAAGAGACACGAGTTTGATCCCTGGGTCAGGAGATGCCCTGGAGAAGGAAATGGCAACCCACTCCAGGATTCTTGCCTGGAGAATCGCATGGACAGAGGAGCCTGAAGGGCTACAGTCTGAGGGGTCGAAAAGAGTCGGACATGACTGAAGCGACTTAACACGCACACATATCCATTGAGTCTTCTGGGTAACTTCCCTAAAATCTGGAAAAGCAGAACACAATAGCCAGAATAATCATCCTGATCATCCTCCCTTGCAGCTTACTTTAGACCCCACCCCTGGAGTTACTAGTTATCATCAGAGACATGTAGACGTGAACCACATGCTGATGGCGTACAGGGCAACCTCGTGGTATTTCTTATCTGACTCCATCACTTCCCACCTAAAATCCTGGAGGCATGGAAACTCCAGGGAATATGCTGTCCCTGGATTATATATATATATATATAAAAACATAATATATATATGTTTAATGTTTATATGTTTAATATATATACATTAAACATTATATATATTATATATATGTATATATGTAAAATGTAAAATTTTACAATGTTTATGTTTAATATATATATTACAATTTTATAATGTTTATGTTTAATATATATATACTTTAAACACTGTATATATATTATATATATGTATATATGTAAAATGTAAAATTATATATATGTAAAATGTATATGTATACATTAAACATATAAACATTAAACATATATATATATATATATAATGTTTATATATATATATTATCCAGGGACAGCATATTCCCTGGAGTTTCCATGCCTCCAGGATTTTAGGTGGGAAGTGATTGAGTCAGATAAGAAATACCACGAGGCTGCCCTGTATGCCATGAGCATGTTTAATATATATGTATATATTAACGTATATATGACTTCCCTGGTGGCTCAGATGGTAAAGCGCCTTGCTTACAGTGTGGGAGACCTGGGTTCGATCCCTGGGTTGGGAAGATCCTCTGGAGAAGGAAATGGCAACCCACTCCAGTACTCTTGCCTGGAAAATCCCATGGACAGAGGAGCGTGGGGGGCTACAGTCCACTGGGTCACAAAGAGTTGGACATGACTGAGGGACTTCACTTCACTTCAATGTATGTATGTTTATATACATACAAACATATATGTATATAAATTTATATGTTTATATACATATAATGTACATATGTTTAATATATGTTTAAACATATATGTTTAATAATCATATATATGTGATAATATATATAAACATTTCTAAAATATTTTAAAAATAAAAAAAATATTTTTCTTCCTAAACTCATAAACCTGGAGCTCTGGGGTGAGGGATGCTCAGTGGAAAGTCCCCACCATTTTTCCCCTCCCTCTCTGATACTTCAGTCCACATGACCAAACTAGCAGCATGATGCTTCAAGTTGTATAGTATTGTATAGTCCAACAAGTTGTATTGTTGGACTAATCTTTCCACAAATATACACTCTGGATAAAATTTAAAAACAACTAGCTGAAGACACTAAAGAACAGACAAGAGCAGGAAGAAGATTAACACAAGGAATGAGGGAAGGCTCTGGATGAATTTTCCATTTTTATGGCTTTTAACCTGAGGGTAGGTCCCAGTCCACTTGAGTCCCATGCCTCACTTGAGATTAAAGAAATAATTTTTTGAAAACTTATTTGCTTGAAGAATAAGAGAACTGAGATTGGCTAGAACTAGCAGCTGGAAAACGAGGAAGAAAATCTCAGAAATGAGAGAGCCAGAGAACAAATTCTGTATATAAACATGGCCCAGACCCCTTGCCAACCTCCGAATCACACTTGCACAGGCCCACTCTAGGGAGAGTGAAAAAGAAGATGAAGTTTGTGGCTTGAGTTCAACAAGTCACTTATCTGCCCAAACAAAATACCAACACTCTTTGTAGTAACATGGCAGAGTCCAGATCTGCATGGGATATCATAACATGCAGGACACCTTTCAAAATTATTTGACATACAAAGGAACAGGAAAACATGACCCACACTTAAAAGAAAAGACACTCAGTAGATACTAACTCTGAAATGGTCCAGAGGTTGGGATTAACTGAGAAAGATTTTAAAGCAGCTATTAAGGCTATGTAGCAGCACACAACAGAAAACAATGCAAAGAGAAAAAATTCTCAGCAGGAAATGGAAACCCTAAAAAAGAACCAAATCAAAATTCTGTGACTTAAAAGTTTAATCATTGAACTTAAAAATTCATTGGATAAGCTTAAGAACTGATTGGGAATGTCAGAATTAAAAAAGAGATAAAAATTAATATCTTCGAATATGTTGAGAAAAGCAGAGAGATAAAATGTATATTTTAAAAAATGAACAGAACCTCAGGGAACTATGAGGGAACCTGAGGGAACTCACAGGTGAAAGCAGGCTATTCATGCTAGTGGTCAGACATAAAACTGTTCCAAGATAATCACTTAGCCAGATGTCCCAAAGATGAAATTATCCCTCATTCACCTATAGAAAAAACTCTGAATAACTTTATTAAATATAATGCATACAATCCATGAGTTTCCAGTAACACTAAGAAATTAGGTCATAATGGCAAAATAAGCTTGATAATGCAGACCATGTGAAAGTTAGAAAATATATTATTTCTTGGAAATACACGAAGCTCAAGAACTAAAAGGCTCCTAAAAGACAGACTTAAAAGTCCTCTTGATGTAAAATAAAAATTGAATTACAAAAAGAGACAAGGTCTTTTTACAGAGGCTCACATTTAAAAGTCTGGGACCTCACAATGGTTGCTGGGCCTTGACCAGGAGTCAGTTGCTTGACAACCAAATCCTGCAGGCTCAGCTAGTCCAAGGAGGTAGTCTTCTTCTCTTAGAATTTTTAAAACTCTCTACAACTCTAGGAAGACAATTCCAGAAAAATATAAGAAATAATCAGTCAATCTACAATATTAGCTTGGAACCATGGGCTTCCCTGGTGGCTCAGCTGCTAAAGAATCCGCCTGCAATGCAGGAGACCTGGGTTTGATCTCTGGGTTGGGAAGATCCCCTGGAGAAGGTAACGGCTACCCACTCCAGTATTCTGGCCTGGAGAATTCCATGGACTCTACGGTCCAGTCCATAGGGTCACAAAGAGTCAGACACGACTGAGCACCTTTCACATGGTATTAGCACATTTGAAACTGGTATTAGTAAAGTGAAGTCGTTCAGTCGTGTCCGACTCTTTGCAAACCCATGGACTGTAGCCTATTAGGCTCCTCCGTCCATGGGATTTTCCAGGCAAGAGTGCTGGAGTGGATTGCCATTTCCTTCTCCAGGGGACCTTCCCCACCCAGGAATCGAACCCGAGTCTCCCATATTCCAGGCAGACGCTTTACCGTCTGAACCACCAGGGAAGCCCCGGTATTAGTAAGTGTAATCCATTTGGTAATCATCACTATACTTCTGTGCATTTTTTTTTTTTTTTTGCTTCTTAAAGTATTTGAAGCATTCCTGCTGCTGCTGCTGCTGCTAAGTCGCTTCAGTTGTGTCCGACTCTTCGTGACCCCATAGACGGCAGCCCACCAGACTCCCCCGTCCCTGGGATTCTCCAGGCAAGAACACTGGAGTGGGTTGCCATTTCCTTCTCCAATGCATGAAAGTGAAAAGTGAAAGTGAAGTCGCTCAGTTGTGTCCGACTCTTAGCGACCCCATGGACTTCAGCCCACCAGGCTTCTGTGTTTGTAGGATATCCCAGGCAAAAATACTGGAGTCGGTTGCCATTTCCTTCTCCAGATTTGAAGCGTTGGGTGAGTGAAATCCATGATTTTATTTGATGTTTAGAAGAGTTTGATTAAATTAGTTTGCAATCAATGCTTAAGCGTTTAGATAATTTAATTTGTTAAATGTGTAAGTTTTGATTTATTCATCTTAAGCAACATGTAAATACTTAGAGAAATATCAATCATGTATGTTTCATGTATGAAGGAAGTTGAAATAAATCATAATATTAAAATGGACATTAGGCGCGATGGCGTCCTGCGTCGTTCCTTTTGAAACGAGTGGCGAGGAACTGCTCCGGAAGCCCCTGGCGTCGCTGTCTGCTGGGTGGAAGCGTGTACCGTCATCCGTGGGCCTGGGCTTTAAAAAAAATAAAAAATAAAAAAAATAAAATAAAATGGACATTAAATAGAATATAAATAGGTGATAGTATTATTTAGTATTTGAAGTGCTTTTGTTCACTGAGAAGAATCCAGTCAACAATTTTTTACAAAGTTCTACAGCCAATGTGAACAAAACCTAGAAGGAAACATATTTTATGCATATTTCCATAATATCATATTACATGCTACTCAAATTCCAACTTAAGAGATTTCTAGCGTTAGTATCATAAGTTCCATTTTCAATAGATCAGATTCAATCCAGTTCTGACTAAAGGATAACACACTGTTTTCTCCTTAGCAAGAGCTGCAGCTCAAGGGAGGTCATTTTTGCGTTCCTGACTGAGATTCACACCCCACCAGAAACACATGTAATGTTCAGTGGCTTTTCTTTTGAGGGTCTGTGTCTTAGCTCCCTTGTCAGGCTGGCGAGGGCCTCCCACACGAGGGAGTGGGGAGCGACTGCTTCAAAGGGCACAGGGCTTCCTTTTGGGGTGATGAAAAGTTCTTGAAATTACATAGAGGTGATGGTCGAACTACATTGTGAGTGTGCCAAAGACCATTTAATTGTATGATGTAAAATAACCAACAGTTACATGTGTGTAAAATTAAATTAAAACAAAACAGTGGAATGGGGGGAAATGAACAAGTCACTGTTAGATGAGAAAGAGTGTTTTTGAGGGAAAAAAAAAATATTTCAAGCAGATAATGTGAAGACGCAAAGAAAAGTGATGGGCTTGCAGGGGTGAAGAAGGGTCAGACCTGCTTCATTCTCTCACACTGAAGTGAGGGGTATACACTGGTAATATATAAATTTTTCAAGATCCTCCCAAATTCTTCCCAATTTATTTTTGGAAATTTGGGACCAAAGAGGGAACTGAAAATCAATACAGTCAGTAATTTAATCTGTATAGACCTCAGGAGTAGATGAGTTAAAACAAAAAAGGGAGTCAGCAGGCTGTCATGTTAGCCTTTATCAGAGTCAGGTCACTGGTTACTTTGTCTATGTGGGACCAAACCCTAGTGATGTCCAGAATTGGATCAATTTTTTCACCATTGAGTAAGCAAAATAATTAAACAAGAAGAATTATTTTTGCCTAACAGATTGACAAATTTTAGGGGGCAGGGGAGGAGATTTTTTAAAATTTTTAATTTTTTTATTGTAGTAGAATTGTTTTACAATGTTGAGTAGTTTCTGCTGTACAACGAAGTGAATCAGCCATATGTATACAGATATCCCCTCCCTCTGGATCCTTCCTCCCACTCCACCTGTTCTCATCCCACCCCTCTAGATCACCACAAGGCACTGAGCTGGGTTCCCTGTGCTGTAAGCAGCTTCCCACTAGCTAGCTATTTTACATGTGGTAGTGTATTTATGTAGATTGACAAAATTTTAAGATTACTATGAGCTGGTATTTGTAATATGAACAGCAGCATATTCCCATGCCAACATCTCAGTAATGTAAATAAAATCAACTTCCCTAGAGAGTAATTTGGCAATATGTAATCAGTTTTTTAATATGCATATCCTTTACCTAGCCATGTTACCTCTGTGAATTTATCCCAAGGAAAGAATTAGTAAGGCATACAAAGTTACATGTACAGATATGTTCATTATGCTGTTATTCATAATAGTGAAAAAGTGAAAAGCGTGTTTTCTCAGTTCTCAATAGGGAACTCATTAAATACATCATGGTTCAGCCAATGCATGACTATTGTTATGATAGATTCAAAAATAATCATGAAGATCAATATTCATTATAAAGAAAAATGCTCCTAATATGTTATGCTTAATAAAAAGATTACAAAACAGCACTGTAATATAATCACATTTTTATATGCATAGAAAAAATATGAAAAGGCACACATCAAAATGTTAATAAGATTTCTCTCTGGGTGGTGGTAATTTTCATTTTTACTTTACACCTTTTTGTATTGTCTGGATTTATTTCTATTAATGTGTTATTTGGTGGCTCAGAGGGTAAAGCGTCTGTCTACAATGCGGGAAACATGGGTTCAATCCCTGGGTCGTGAAGATCCCCTGGAAAAGGAAATGGCAACCCACTCCAGTACTCTTGCCTGGAAAATCCCATAGACTGAGAAGCCTGTTAGGCTACAGTCCATGGGGGTCCCAAAGAGTCAGACATGACTGAGCGACTTCACTTTCACTTTTCATTACAAGAAAAAATAAAGTTATGTTTATTTTGAGCAGCAGTCTAGTAAAGGAAAAGATAAAAGTGAAAAAATTTTTTTAAATAAGCAAAATCTCTAGAGCAAAGATACCAATGGACTCTCTCGTGTTGGAGTTCAAACTTAATAGGTTCAGGCCACTTGATTCACTTGTGAATCAAAGCTCTTTTCTTTTTTAAAAAATATTTTTTCAATGTGGACTACTTTTAAAAGTCTTTATTGAGTTTGTCACAGTACTGTTTCTGTTTCATATTTTGTTTTTTTGTATGCGAGGCATGTGGGATCTTAGCTCCTAACCAGAGAGTGAACCTATAAGACGTCCCTGGTGGTCCAGTGGCTAAGATGCTTCAGTCCCAATGCAGGAGGCCTGAGTTTGATCCCTAGTCAGGGAACTAGATCCTACATGCCACAACTGAGGGTTGGCGTGTCACAACTGAAAATTTCGAGTGCCACAAGGAAGACCCAGTGCAGCCAAATAAATAAATGAAAACAAGATAAATACGATATAATGCAAAAAGGAAATCTTGTCAACCATCTTTTTCATAAAAATTAGCATCGACCATGTTAGTAGGAAAGAAAGAATGAATACAGGTTCAAATGTGACCCAGGTGGAGGAGGGAAAGTAAAGTTTTTTCCAGGAGGAAATGGATGGAATGTGTCTTTCATGTAGTATTATCTTTAAAAAAAAAAAAACAACAACTTTTCTGGGATTCACAACCTCCCTGTGCAGCCTATTATAGTATTTCATCAGCTTGAGGCTCAAGAAACTTAATCAATACCACACTTGCCTAAATTTAAGGCCAATTATTCTTTTGCAGTCTTGAACACACACAGAAAACACTGTTCATTTCCCAAAGTTATCCCACACAGGTTTCACAAAATCCATTTAATTGTTTCCTGGAATACTTGAAAGATCCCTCTTTATAGCATTTCATGATGGCAGCACCAATCAATGAAACGAACAATTCCTAGATTCGATTTGCAGGATACTCAATACATTTTATACAGAGAATTTATTTGCTGTCTACATTCTAGCTTTCATGTAGTTCTGGACATTGATCTTTAGGGGAATCAAGACTTTTTTGATTTATCAATAAAGCAAACTATTTTTGAACGGATTCTAATTTCTTAACTAGTAGAACTTCTTGCTTGGGATTTAAATACCATGGTGCATTTTCTACAAATCAATTAAATTGCTTTTTTATATGAAGTCAGTCAAGTGATTTTTTTATCCCAAGAAAATATTTTGGTCTTCTCATACACTCATTTATTCAGTAACTATAAAAGTATTCTTCAAGGAAGCAAGGACTCAACAGTCGGTGATACAACTCTTAATTTGCTGATTCTTGATACTAATAATGATGGGAGTTAACTGGTGATCCAGTGGCTAAAACTCCATGCTCCCAAAGCAGGAGGCCTGGGTTCAATCCCTGGTCAGAGAACCAGATCCCACATGCCTCAACTAACAGTTTGCGTGCTGCAGCTAAAGACTGCACATGCTACAACTAAGACCCAGTGCAGCCAAACACTATATATATATATA
>NW_011494680.1:9304936-9342551 GCF_000754665.1 Bison bison bison
CAAGGGATCCAACCAGTCCATTGTGAAGGAGATCAGCCCTGGGATTTCTTTGGAAGGAATGATGCTAAAGCTGAAACTCCAGTACTTTGGCCACCTCATGTGAAGAGTTGACTCATTGGAAAAGACTCTGATGCTGGGAGGGATTGGGGGCAAGAGAAGGGGACAACAGAGGATGAGATGGCTGGATGGCATCACTGACTCGATGGACATGAGTCTGAGTGAACTCTGGGAGTTGGTGATGGACAGGGAGGCCTGGCGTGCTTCGATTCATGGGGTCACAAACAGTGGGACATGACTGAGCGACTGATCTGATCTGATATACACATATACTTAAAGAATCCTCCTGCCAAAGCAGGAGATGCGTGTTTAGTCCCTGGGTCGAAAAGTGGGGGTGAGGAGCAGAAAAACTAAAACAATACAAAATATGTATGACTAAAATCAAGTGATGGGAAGAGGGAAAAAGGGAGAGTAGTAACATGTAGGCTTGTCACCCTTGTTAAGAACACAGATGTGTGAGCTCAGTTGCTCAGCTGTGTCCGACTCTTTGTGACCCCACAGACTGTAGCCTGCCAGGCTCCTCTGTCCATGGGATTTCCCAGGCAAGAACACTGGAGTGGGTTGTCATTTCCTTCTCCAGGCGATCTTCCCGACCCAAGGATCAAACCCATGTCTCCTTTGTCTCCTGTACTGGCAGATGGGATTCCTTACCACTGAGCCACCTGGGAAGCCTCTAATAACATGGAACTTGATCCAAATGCAGACCAGAAACACAGAACTGTCATCTTAATTAACTTAACGCTTAGTTTCCTGGGGAGATGGACATCCTGAGTGAAGAACTGGGCTTAACAAATTGTAAATTTGGGTGTGTATATTTTGCCATAACAAAGAAGTAACAAAAGTATATTTTATCAGAAGAAGGAAATGACAACCCACTCCATATTCTTGCCTGGGAAATCCCATGGACAGAGGAGAGTGGAGGGCTGCAGTCCACGGGATCACAAAGAGTCAGACACAACTGAGCGTGCACACACACACGCAGTGCATTCTGAGGAAAGACCATAGGTGTGCCTTAGAGCTCTGCATTCAGGGCTTCTTGAAAGATGTCACTCACTTAGTATGAATAGAATGCTAGACTACTAACTTTAAAAAACAGACATGCAACAACCAACAAAGGCTTACTGTATAGCACAGGAAACTACAGTCAGTATCTTGTAATAACTTATAATGGAAAATAATTTCAAAACAATATGTGTGCCTGTACAACTGAATCACCTTGCTGTGCACCTGAAACACTGTAAGTCAACTGTACTTCCATAAAACATATACATTAAGAAAAAAAATGTATTTTAAAAATAGTAATCGTATACACAAGTACAAAACACACCCAACTTATCCCTGTAGACATCTATTATTTCAATGGTTCATAAATGTCATTAACTTCAGAGGGTCTCATTATAGATCTATTATTATTACGCAATAATGTTAATAATAATATTACTTATGTCTATATTTAGTTGCATTCCTTCCATCTTCTAGTGAAAGTGACAGAAGTTCAGTTGTGTCTCTGCAACCCCAGGACTGTAGCTCACCTGGCTCCTCTGTCCCTGAGCTTCTCCAGACAGGAATACTGGAGTGGGTAGCCATTCGCTTCTCTAGGGGATCTCCCTGACTCAGGGATCGGACCTGGGTCTCCTGCATTGCAAGCAGATTCTTTACCACCAGGGTAGCCACCAGGGAAGCCCCCTCATTCTTCTAAATGGCATTTAAATTCAATAGCATAGATAAAGACTTTGTATTAAATGAGACAGCCTTCTTATTAATACTTGTCTGAGTATCAGAGAAGAAAAAAGTTTTAAGGAAAGCAGTATACTTCAATACTGTAAAAAAAAATAAAGGCTTTTGCTACATTAGCAATGAATGTTCTTCTTTCTTCAGGTTTTAAAACCTAATAGTTGCCAAAAAAACATTATTCTCATTCATATTATGACCATTTTTTTATTCTGGAAATATTGATGAATTTAAAAAAAAATAATGCTCACTACTCGAGAGGGGAAAAAAAGCTGCAAATTAGTTGATACTTTTCACTGAAATTAAAATATATTTATTACAGTGAAAAGTCAGGTTTATTCATTATGGCTGAGATTGACGAAATATGACTCTAGGTGAGAAAAGCATATATAGTAAAACAAGAAATCAGTTTAAATTTAAAAAAATGTCACATATGTAATCTCACAAGAAGAGGAACTGCAATTCAGCTTTACTTTTTTTTATTTTTCTTAATTGTACATACATTACACATATCATACATACATACTTGTTATACAAAAGTGTATACAAAAATCCAAGTAATTTAATATCTTAAAAAGGGAGAGGGACATACTGCATTTGATTCCTGGCAGTATTCTGTTTAAATACTTTTAAATTCAGATTTCAAAGAGACAACAAATCGAAACCCATTAATTTTTCAGAGAGCCCTATGTTCACATAAATTCATCATTCAAGTATATTTTTATTGAAACAATAAACCATCCGTCTGGATGCAGAGTCAAGCTGAATGAGCCAGAATGCTGAGAAGAGCAGAGCTTTCTCCCGGGGCTGTCATCAGCCTAGAGTCAGCTTCTAAAGTACGAAATGCAGGGCATGACTGTGATTTCTAACCTGACACTATTAAATGCCACATTACAGGGCAGACGACGCAGAGCATACCTTCTATGGTTTGTCTACAGATTCTCATTAAAAATATAATACTAAAAAGAATAACCACAATAATTAGAAATTTTACTTTCCCTAATTTCTGTTTTACTCAGTTTGAAAAACAGTACATCTTTTTCATTGTTGCTTGGCAACTTGACATCGTATCTGAAGGAATAATTTAAACATCCTATGGACAAAATAAATACACAAACTTCTAAAAGATCTTGGTATTGTTTAGTTTATACAGTCATAATTTCCATACTATGGATATCAATCACACCAAATATAAAGAGTTAAAACAATATTCCTCACCAAAGGATTAACATGTTTTTAAAAAGTGAATTGTTGAGGCACAAAAATATGTGATTTGCTGAAGGTCATGAAAGGAATGAGAAGCAGAGGAAAGAGCTTGTTTTTCTCTAACTTAAGCATCTGTACTAAAACCCTAGGTTAAGCCATCTTGCAAAACTAGCTCAGTGCAAGAGATGCAGAAACTAGATGCATTATTTAGGAATGTTTGTTTAACCTCCACTGCTATTATTGATAAACTAAACTTTAAGGATCTATGTGTAGGATACATGATTAGGCAACTATAAAAAGAACCATGATCATTTTCCAAATTATGAGGCATGGAGTGGGTAGCCATTCCCCTCTCCAGGGGATCTTCCCGACCCAGGGATCAAACCTGGGTCTCCTGCATTACAGGCAGACTCTTTACCAGATGAGCTACCAGGGAAGATCATAGATTGAAGGATCTATGTTTATGATACATGATTAGAAAATTATAAAAAGAACCATGATCATTTTCTGAATTATGATGCATGTAGTGAGTTACTGTTTAAATTTGACACAACTGATTGCAGAAACATAATTGACAACATAATTTTAAGCAAACAAGTTCAATGAAAGATGCTTCTTGACATGATTTAAAAAAAAAAATACTAATTATAGAACCTACAAAATTCAGAATACAGTCCTATAGATACAAACAGATTAATATAAATGTATTAAAGAGTCTTCTGGTTGATCTTTTGTTTGTTACGAAAACGTTCTAGCAAAGCACTCATTATGTTTCCGGGTATTCTTTGGTGCTTGTCAATCAGAGCTTGAACAGCATCCTTCGTCTATCAAGAAAGCAAAAGAAAAGCCGTTATTCTTTTAGTTCTCAATGTAGATATTTAGTTTGTAAGGATATATATAGTACTTTAATATAGTATACTTTAATATAATACTTTATTATTACTATTTAATAATAAATAAATTATTATTTATTTATTTATTATTATATTTATACTTTAATACTTTTTTTTAATATACTAGTACTTTAAAGGAGAAGGCAATGGCAACCCACTCCAGTACTCTTGCCTGGAAAATCCCATGGATGGAGGAGCCTGGTAGGATACAACTGAGCGACTTCACTTTCCCTTTTCACTTTCATGCATTGGAGAAGGAAATGGCAACCCACTCCAGTGTTCTTTCCTGGAGAATCCCAGGGACGGGGAGCCTGGTGGGCTGCCGTCTATGGGGTCGCACAGAGTCGGACACGACTGCCGCGACTTAGCAGCAGTACTTTAAAGTAAAGTCTGCCCAAACTTAGCATCTATCAATCCTCAGAATGAATGACTTCTTTCTCAGTTTTGTTTTTTAATGTAATACTGTTAACTTAACTTCAAAAACCTTTCAGCATTCTAAACATACAAAAAATAACGAAGTGTTGCAAACTGTGTTTAGTACAGAAGGTTCTTGAACTTTCATTCATGCAGTGACTCTTCAAGGTGCATGGCATGTTTCTTTAATTTTTTTTTAATTTTTTTTGGACTATCATTGCTTTACAATGCTGCGTTAATTTCTGGCTGTATAACAAAGTGAATTGCCTATATGTATACATATATCCCCTCCCTCTTGAGCCTCTTTCCCAACCCCTCCCCCATGTGACCCAGCAATCCTACTACTGGGCATATACCCTGAGAAAACCGTAAGTCAAAAGGACACATGTACCCCAGTGTTCATTGCAGCACTGTTTTTAATAGCCAGGACATGTGAATAACCTAAATGTCAAACAACAGATGAATGCATAATGAAGCTGTGGTACATATATATAATGGTATATTATGCACCCATATTTCCTCATTCACTTCATTACAGTTCAATTACAGATACTGTCTGCATGGCAACTTTCTATACCTTAAGATACACCTTAGCATTTTCCTAGCATTGTGCACAGCAATGCCCTACACACCGTAAACACTAAAAAGAACTGAAGGGGGGAAATCAGAAGGGAAAAAGTAGTAGGAAGTTTTCTGGCAGGCTCATGGATGTTTCACCCCTTTCCAGCTCCCACAACAAAATGTCAGCGGTGCTCAGGTTGAGAAATCAAGCCACAAGCACAGCATTGTGCTAAAGTCTCACGCGCATGCTCAGTTGCTCAGTCGTGTCCAACTCTTTGTGACCCCACGGACTATGGCCCACCAGGCTCCTCTGTCATGGGATTTCCCAGGCAAGAATACTGGAGAGGGTTGCCATTTCCTTCTCCAGGGGATCTTCCCAACCCTGGAATTGAACTCACGTCTCCTGCATTGACAGGTGTATTCTTTTACCACTGAACCACCTGGGAAGCCCCCTTGTGCTAACACATCACGTTAAAAACATCAATTTAGTTACTGACCTTCTACATGGGGCTGTATGTTCCTAGGATAGCAGCAGTAGCCAGCATCCACAGAGCACTTACTGGGCGGCAGACACTTTTCAACAATGAACGTGATCAGTCGCCTGTGACCCTCTGGGTACAAGTGAGAGGGCTCCGTGTCTCTCCCCTAGACTAGAGCAGGGTGGTGGGGCCTGCCTGAGTCACAGAGCAAACAGCAGCACTGGAACAGCCTGACTCCGCAACTCACAAACAAGCGTCCGTTTTCCTCCCAAGGTACTTCTACCAGACAAAGGCAATTTCTTTCTTTTCATGGAGGTCAAAGCTTGCTTCCTCTAAACATCACTTAAAAAACTTTTTAAATATCAGGGCCAAGAACTTCAACCTCAACAGTACTGACATTTTAGAAAGAACAGCTCTTCGCTGTGGGGACTGCCCTGCCCACCACAGAATATCTAGCAGCATCCTTGACCTCTACCCACGGAACACCAAGGGCACCACCACCTCCCGAGTTCTGTCTGCTGTGACAATAAAAATGTCCCCAGACACAGGCAGATGTCCCTTGGGGGAAAAGTCACTGCTGATCCAGAACACATTTGTGGAATTAATGAGTTCATTTTCAGTAAAAGTAGAAATATGTCCTAAAACTAAAGAAAGAATAATTTACCTTTTCGGCTAGTTCTTCTGCTGTGATCTTTGGGTCGTATGGAATGGGATCACCTAAGTACGTACGCAACTTCACAGGAAAACCTCCGTACATGGGGGCAAATGGATAGCGGAACTTTTCATAAAGCCACCTAAACAGCCCTGTTTTAAAGGAAATGAAATCATTTTTAAGTGTTACATATTCTGAGCATATAATTGTAATCTTTCAAATGAATTATGTAAGACTTCAAGGAAGGTGGCACCCAGTATCATCTCCTGGCAATTAATACAATTTTTTTAAAGGGGAGCTTTTCCCTGATGGTAACAAATGTGCCACACTAATGCAAGATGTCAGTGACAGAAGAAACTGGGGAGTGATGAGGTGTGCGGGCCCCTCTGTACCTTCTGCTCTATTTTTCTGTCAACCTAAAAATGCTCAATAAATAAGGTCTATTAATGGGAGGTAGAAGTGGAGATGAGCTTTCAAAAAATAAGAATTTTAAAAGACAAACTAATTACTATTATTGCAAAACAGATAAAGACAAAAAGTTAGAGGCTAAACAGTCTAGAGGCTCATAAATATGTGACTTACATGAATAAAAGAAAAAATGGAGCCATAAAATAAATTCAAATAAACATGAGACCAAAATACACTGAAAAACTAAGACTAAAAATACTGTAAATTAGGGAAAAGAATTATTAGTGCTAAGGACCAAGTGTGAAATTTAGCAAGATTAAAAGTGGTAGTAATGTAAAATAAATTGATGGGCTAAGACTGTGTAAGTTTACAAAACAATCCACAAAAGGCAAGGAACGTGAAATATACAATTATGAATTGTACTGAAAGTTTAAAACACTGTTTATATGTGGAAACACAGAATATACCATAAGACTCAGAGTAGTACTCAAAACAATACATTATTACACATAAATTTTTGAGATATTCAACTTTTAAAATAAAAAAGGCAGTCAAAAAATTTTAAAACCACTTTACAGTTAAAGGAACAAAATTAGGAATGATTTCTGGTATGCAACTTAAATTCTAAAGAAATGACCTGAAAGAAAATTAGAAGGAACAATTATACAACGGAAGTTAAACATCACATCAACCTGCCTTTCTATTTCACATTTGGAAAAAAAAAGACCTAAGAAAACATAATATAATATCAACTACACACCCACATTAGACATAAAAGGAACAGTAGAAGTTTAGGGTTTTCAGGATGGATTTATATATGATAGGAACACTAACAATACAGTGCTAAGGACACAAAATATAATCAAATACAGAAACCACAGGGTACAAAACAAACCATGAAAATTTCATAGAAATAAGTAAGCCAACAACAAACTCCAAACAGAAAGCACATCTAATTGCTATCTTTCCTGTGCTGCTGCTGCTGCTAAGTCGCTTCAGTCCTGTCCGACTCTGTGAGACCCCACAGACGGCAGCCCACCAGGCTCCCCCGTCCCTGGGATTCTCCAGGCAAGAACACTGGAGTGGGTTGCCATTTCCTTCTCCAATGCAGGAAAGTGAAAAGTGAAAGTGAAGTCGCTCAGTCTTAGCGACTCCATGGACTGCAGCCTACCAGGCTGCTCTGTCCATGGGATTTTCCAGCCAAGAGTACTGGAGTGGGGTGCCATTGCCTTCTCCGATCCTTACTATAGCTAGGTTCAAAGCTATTTTTATCAAAAATTAAAGGTAGGCAAAAAGAACTCTTTGATGTAAGTTTATCATGGTTCAAAAAAATAAAAAGAACAAGAAGTAACAGTAATAAATGAAAGCAAATGGTATCTCCTTAGGTTGCTAATCTTAATTCAGTATTTTGTTGTCATCCATTTTTAAAGCTGTAACTTCTTCAGGAATGAGTTAGGAATGTAGTCTGGGTAATATGTAAGTCTGTTCTAAACCTCAACAATATGGTTTAACACAGAATTAGAAAATTTACTGTGCAATTTTTAAAAGCCCATGGTAAATAATCTTCAGTATATATGAGACTCAACAAAAATTGAACACCTAGAACTGCCATCACTTAGAACCAGTTATCACTTAGATTTAAAAAAGAAAAATACCTAGATAGTATATGCATTTTCTAAAATAAATTCAA
Source organism: Bison bison bison (assembly GCF_000754665.1). Lineage (NCBI taxonomy): Eukaryota > Metazoa > Chordata > Mammalia > Artiodactyla > Bovidae > Bison > Bison bison. The sequence goes on from NW_011494680.1 coordinate 9,313,028, forward strand.
AAGGTTTCTGCATAGCATTTAAAAGTCCAAATATTTAAAATATTACATTCTAAATATTACAGTTATACTTAGAAAAACCATATGAATCAGAACTTACTTGTTCCTCCAAGTGATCTAAATCCTTCTCGAATATTTTGTGTAAACATAGGAATAATGGGCTAAAGAGAGAATTTGAATTAAAAAGTAAATACATTAATCCATTTGATGTCTCCATTAAGTCACTATTGCAAAATTTTAAGGGCCTGTTTAAGTCACAAAACTAAGGTATTTTAAAAAATAAAAATATACTGTTACCACTAGTGTGATTTATTGAGTAAAATTAACGTGGTATTTATAAATATATATATATAAATTAGAAACACTACCCTCTAGTGGTAATATGCAATATTTCATTTGCCAACTTTGCTATCATTCTATATGAACTCCTGAAACTCAAGGATTAAAGTAATTATCAATGTCATTGAGTAAAATGAATGATAATTAAACTGGTTTTAGTGGGGGTACTGAATAGTATGCTCACTGAAGAAAAAGTTACAAGACAGAAATTCTCTCTATGGGGAAATTTATATAATTTTAAATAAGTTTTGGCAAGATGCTGTCCTGAAATTAGTGAAACACCATTTTTTTTGGTGTGAGCTTATTAAATCTGAAAATGTTCAATATCAATGAAAACTGTATAAATTGTTGTTAAGTCGCTAAGCTGTGTCTGACTCTTTTTGTGATCCCATAGACTGTAGCCCATCAGGCTCCTCTGTCCATGGGTTTCTCCAGGTAAAAGTACTGGAGTGGGTTGGCACTTCCTTCTCCAGGGGATCTTCCCAACCCAGGGATTGAATCCCCATCTCCTGCACTGGCAGGCATATTCTTTACTGCTGAGCCACCAGAGGAACCCATGTGTAAGACTCAACACCAAAAAAATAGGAAAAGCGTATATGTGTGTGTGTGTGTGTGTGTATATAAACTCTTCATATCATTAATTTTGGAGGATATCTGTTCACGAGTTCATGGTTTTTATTTTTCCATGAATATCAATGATTAAATATGATTCCCTGGTGGCTCAGATGATAAACAGTCTGCCTGCAATGTGGGAGACCCAGGTTCGATCCCTGGGTCAGGAAGATCCCCTGGAAAAGGAAATGGCAACCCACTCCAGTATTCTTGCTTGGAAAATACCATGGATGGAGGAGCCTGGCAGGCTACAGTCCACGGGGTTGCAAAGAGCCGGACATGACTGAACGACTTCACTCACTTAAAATGGAGGCCTTATCTAATCATAAAATAATGGATTAAGTAGCAAAGGACCATGTAAGGAGATTATGCCATATGAAACTGAAGTAGATAAAAAATTGAATAAAATACTTTAAAATGTACACAAAACATACTGAATTAAATGATGTTTAGAATAGATAAAATTGGTGGGGAAGGGCAAGTGTCACTTCACTTACAGTCTACCATCAGCATTTGCTAAATCAGAGTGACCTGCCTTAGTGAGCAGGGCTTGAAACATTTACATAAGCTGACATTTAAAAAGCTGTTCCTTTTCAGCTTTGGAAAGCAGTAAAAAGTGGTGGGCTGAAGGAAAGGTTCTGCAGGCACAGCTTTCTTCATAAAACTTACTCCCTCACATATACCTAACTGATCACTTATTTATTATCTCTGTAGCCGACAGCAGAGACTTTGTTTCATTCACAGTTGGATCCCCAGCACCTGGAACACTGCCCAGAAAAAGTAGGTGCTAACAGACAGTGTAATGGACAAACCACAGAAGGTATGAATCGACAGAACAGAAAGAAAATTCTGAGGAATTCACTTGTGTTCTCTGAAAACAAAGGGTAGGAAACAGACAGCAGGCATTTTAAAAACCAGTTAGGATAGAGGGAAGTCATGTAAAGAAAAGCAGTCCGAGGAAGAATTTAAAATCTGCTGGAGTTCATTCACAAAGCTAACACCTAAGACAAAGTAGACTGACTCTTCTGTAAAAAAATCCAGATTACGATTTTTCTAAAACCACCACTAGTTTTGTAGAATAAAGCGACAGCTGGAATCCTAATATTTTAAACAGTTGCATAATGTCTTCAGAGTTGAGAAGATAAGATGCCCAAGAAGGAACAGAAAACTTCCAGCTCACATATATACCACTTTGCCTTCTCCAACCAGTTCTGCCAGATTTACTCTGGCATTAAGCCCAAAGTTTGCATCGAAGGGTGTACTTTATAAAGATTCTTCAGGATGCATTTGTAGTTGTTGTTCAGTCACTAAGTCATGCCTGACTCTTTGTGACCTCACCGACTACAGCGCACCATACTCCTCTGTCCTCCACTATCTCCTGGAGTTTGCTCAAATTCTCATCCAGTGAGTTGGTGAAGCTATCCAACCATTTCATCTTCTGTCGCCCCCTTCTCCTCCTATCCTCAATCTTTCCCAGCATCAGGGTCTTCTCCAATGAGTGAGCTTTTCGCATCAGGTGGCCAAAGTACTGGAGCTTCAGCTTCAGCATCAGTCCTTCCAATGAATATTCAGGGTTACTTTCCTTTAGGATTGACTGGTTTGATCTCCTTGCAGTCCAAGGGACTCTCAAGAGTCTTCTCCAGCGCCACAATTCAAAATCATCAATTCTTCAGTGTTCACCCTTCTTTATGGTCCAAGTCTCACATTGTACTTGACTGCTAGAAAAACCACAGCTTTGACTATACAGACCCTTGTCAGCAAAATGATGTCTCTGCTTCTTAATATACTGTCTATGCTTGTCATGGGGCTTCCCAAGTGGTGCTAGTGGTAAGGAACCCACCTGCCAATGCAGGAGACATAAGAGATGTAGATGCAATCCATGTGCCAGGAAGATCCACTAGAGAAGGGAATGGCAACCCACTCCAGTATTCTTGCCTGGAGAATCCCATGGACAGAGGAGCCTTGTGAGGTACAGTCCACAGGGTCACAGAGTCAGACACGACTGAGGCAACTTAGAACACATGCACTAGGTTTGTCATAGCTTTCCTTTCAAGGAACAAGCATCTTTTAATTTCATGGCTGCAGTCACTGTCCATAATGATTTCAGAGCCAAGAAAATAAAATCTGTCACTGCTTCCACTTTTTTCCCTTCTATGAAGTGATGGGACCAGATGCTATGATCTTTGTTTTTTTCACGTTGATTTTTCAAGCCACTGTTTTCACTCTCCTCTTTCACCCTCATCAAAAGGCTCTTTAAGTTGCATTATCATCCTTTAATGGCTAACTCTCCAGAGGCTGGGCATTTCTAGAAGACACTAAACAGGAGAAAGCTTACCCTACAGGCTTAGTACTCCAGGCTGTACCCTGGTCTGTGGTTTCTATATTCATGTTCAAGCTTGCTGCCTTACAGCTATAAGCATTATCGTTATTACAATTAAGTACTGTAGTTCACTCCTTTCTTTGTGACGCTTCGTATAACAAGGTAGTTGCATCAGTAACCTAGAATCAAATTGTTAATGTATGTTAACAATTTGTACATGTATGTGAGAGGGAGAGACTGTGTATTTTGTTAAAATTCCTCTCAGGAAATACAGTGGTCTTGGAGTCTTTGCCACAAAAATGTAAGTGGGCAAGTCACTCACTACACCTCAGTTTCTTTATGTATGAAACAGGGACAGTAATAAGAATTATCCCATCTCAAGCTTTTTTATAGATTAAGATAATACACATAAAAATATTACTGAAACAAATGCTATCTTCTTTTACATCTGTTATCTGTTTTCCAATTAGAGTACACAGGCTCATTTTTATCCCAACTTATTTAGGTATAATGTTACCTAAAAATTCTCAACAAAGTCGGAATTCTCAGGAATTCACAAAATAAAAATGATTTCAGTTCAGTTCAGTCGCTCAGTTGTGTCCGACTCTTTGCGACCCCATGAGTCGCAGCACGCCAGGCCTCCCTGTCCATCACCAACTCCAGGAATTCACTCAGACTCATGTCCATCAAGTCGGTGATGCCATCCAGCCATCTTATCCTCTGTCGTCCCCTTCTCCTCCTGTCCCCAATCCCTCCCAGCATCAGAGTCTTTTCCAATGAGTCAACTCTTCGCATGAAATGGCCAAAGTACTGGAGTTTCAGCTTTAGCATCATTCCTTCCAAAGAACACCCAGGACTGATCTCCTTTAGAATGGACTGGTTGGATCTCCTTGCAGTCCAAGGGACTCTCAAGAGTCTTCTCCAACACCACAGTACAAAAGAGTGATGTAGATTATACCAAAACGCCTATAATTTTCACATGAACCTTAAATATTTGCTATCAATATTCTGTGAACCTCCATTGACAATCTAGATTTTTTTCATTTGAATTTCCATTACTTTGTTATTATACAATTTAAATGCAGCTAACCCTGCAACAACTGTCTTAAATTCTGACTCAAAGTTTATGGTAATTCTGTGAGACCGAGCAAAGGCTTTTCTAAATAAGTTACTGGTGCCATTAACAGCTATGGCCACATGCGACTGAAAGGCTTCCCTCTTGGACCTGGAAGGACCTCTAAGCTCAGGGTGGGCGGACTCACTGTGAAGTGCACTGGCTGCCTGCCGTCCTGAACTGCAAGCTCTGCTTCGGTCCCTCCATCTCTCTGTGCCTGAGTTTCCTCATCTGCAACATTGGAATAATCACATACGTCACCTACTTACTGTGCAGGGCACCAATGCAAAGCCTTTAAAAGCGCTAAGAAAGGTTGGGGGTGATGTAAGTCTTATCAACAATACACTGCTATGATGTAAGCCAGCAACGTTAAAGATTTTTGTTGATTAACTTGTAAAGGACTGTTCATTAAATTTTCTCAAGTTTTGTACCAAAACCTTAAATGATCTAGGTTATCTTATTTACCTAGAAACTCAAGGATTGATGAAAGGGTTTCTTTCTTTATGTGATTTCTTTCTATCAAGCCTTCTTCCAGGCAAAGGTCCTTAAAACGTTACTTAAGGATGAGGAATTAGAGTCCCATGATCAATGTGGGTAATTCCAAATCTATTTTCGTCAATAGATTTACAGCTGGATTTTGAAGTGTAAAATAAAGCTTTTCTAGCTTTTATCTTACACCTTGGAAGAAATAATTCTCTCAAAATATAAACCTGAAAATTGAGCTAGGTTTTTAGCTTTTATCATTGGCTCAGTGTACATTTATACTGATTAGCCTTAATTTCTGAACAACTGTGCATATATCATCTTGTGTCCACAGTATTCATAAAGTCTAAAGTTTTGTTTTCTATCTTAATACATAAGATTTTTTATAAAATAGGCTATAAATTAATTTTCTGTATCAGTAATACTATTAACCTAGACTTAAATTCAAAAGGCTCCTTTCTTACAGTGTTTAATATTGTGTTTACAAAATCAATTCAACAAATACACAGAGCCTAAGTGCTAATCATTGTACTCAGCACTCAGACTATAAAAAGACGGCTTTGTCCTAAGGAAGTGTGTAGCCTACTGTAGGACAATAGAGTTTAAATTTTTATGTTGCCCATTAGAGAACACTTGGCCAAGTACATTAACTCACACCAAGATCACACTGATAAAGCACTATCTTCTAGGAGTTACACATACAAATATGCACAGTAGAGAATAGAGCGCAATGTATTATATTTTATTGTAACTCTGCGATTTAAAAAATAAAGGAAAAATGTCCATTCTTCCTTAAATGTTGCTTTTGGGTTAGAAGGAGACATCCATAATCCTTTCTTTTTTAATCAAAGGTCTGTATTTGCAAGATAAATAGTCAAGTTAAGGGTCTAAACTGGTGTCTACATGACAGCAATGGAAACACACACACAAAAAAACAAAAATGTGAAAGTATGGGCAGCAGTCTCTAACTGGCCTGGAAAAAGAAAACCACCTTGGCAAGTGCCACGATTTCTTTTTCTGACAGACAATCTAAAATGAAAATAAAGAAAAAACAAAGAAGAAACATCCCATAAGTAGTAAGTGTTTCATAGGACAAAGTACACTATGGAGACCAAAAAGCTGAGAAATACTTTCCAAAGCAAAAGAAAAGGACAGATGACATTCAGATTCTCCAGTTTACTAAGAATAATTACAGTGACTCCCAGAGGAACTGTCACTTTATTGACAAATTCATTCTTTTTTAAAAGCTCTAAATTACACCAATATCTATTTCTCATCTTTATTCATACTATTAGATAGCTGATCACATTTGCTGATGAAAAATGGTAGGAGTCATATATTACTTGAGTTCTATTGTTATAAATTGGTCATAGACACAAGGATTATAATGAAACCAACTAACAGCTATCACTGAAATATGTCAACTCAAAGGATTAAACTACACAGAATTGGACTGATTATACTCATGAAAAGAGTATAACTGAAGGAATACAAAAATTTCATAAATCTGAATATAAGAAGCTGGATTTTGAAGTGTAAAATAAAGCTTTTCTAGGTATTTGCAAATTCCCAGACTGAATTTTTATAAAGATGGCTTCCCAGGTATAAGGACTATTTCTCTATTGTTATGAGTTACAGACACTACTTTTTAAAGTAGTGCAAAGACAGGATCTAAATTCTGATATACTTTGGCTACTTAAGCATTTATTTTAAAGTTGACCTAGCTTTCCTTTAATAATCAGTTTTACACAACTCACCACTTTTGCATCGATTGCAACCTGAGCGAAGCCTTTCCGATTACCCCACACAATGTTGTAGGTCTCGTCACTCATCAGTGCTTCCCGAACACCACCTGGTGAGATAGCTAGCAAGTGACCACTCTGCAGGATTTCAACACATTTTTCTCTCGGTCCATGAATAGCACAAAATACATCAAGTAATAAGCTAAACCCTGTAAGATATATTAGCATGAAGATACATCTTAAGTACTTTTTGTCCAATTTTCTGAAAACAAAAGTTTTCACAACCTACATAATGTAGTCGCTATACTTAAATCAGTAAGTTCTTTTTTTACTTTTTTTAAACCAACAGGAACTCTTAAGGGTAATCTAAGATCAATATTGCTGGTAAATTAATAGCAATGTCTTACTGATCACCTCCTTCACAATCACCTACAACTCTGGGTGCATATCCAAATTCTTAATTAAAACCCCCAAGAACCTGAGAAAATAGGGATTTTTATCCCCATTTTGCAGAGGAGGAAAGTTGGCTCAGAGAATTGAGAGGCTTGCTCAAAGGCACATATTTGGCAAAGGGCAGGGCAGAGATTCCGGTCTAGGAGTGTCTAGTCTAAAGCTCTTCCAGTGCGTGTCATAGGCAAACACTGTCCACAGCATTTATGAGAGGGGTCAGCAACCACCCATCTAACCTTCCATTAACCCCATGAAAGAGTCACTGAGGAGAAAGTGAATCTAACTGACCTGGACCTACCCAAACTGGCAGGCCACAGTTAAATCTATCCAAATTAAAAGCAACCCCATGGACTGTAGCCTGCCAGGCTCCTCCGTCCATGGAATTTTCCAGGCAAGAGTACTGGAATGGGTTGCCATTTCCTTCTCCAGGGGATCTTCCTAACCTAGGGATTGAAGCTGGGTCTCCTGTGTTGCAGGCAGACACTTTACCATCTGAGCCACCACAGAAGCCCCCAAAATTAAAAGTTACATAGACCTAATTTAACAATAAAACTTTTTAATTCAACAATAATAGCAATATCACTAAGAGCTTTTAATAATGTTACTGTTTGGCTTGGGAACAATTCATTCCAGTCTTAATATGGTACAGTTTTTCAAATTACAACTACTTATGGATGAAAGAAATAATCATATCAGTAATTAAATATTTTAACCAAACTCTAAACTGAAAGTTTAGAGGACTGATGTTCATAACATAGTCCTGTGAGACTGGGAAATATGTGGATGGAGAGTGAAAACTGTGCAGAATAGCCAAACTGCTCATAGGTTTAAGGGTCTGAGGCAAGATTATCAGTACTATTGAGAAGAAATAATTTTTATCTTCTGTTAAAAGCTCACTGATCTCACTCGATGCACTCTCAAGGTAAATGAATAAATAGGGAAGGTTTAATAAAATATTATAAGATCATAAAGATTATAAAGAGGGAAAACATTAGAGTCAAATGCTAAATAAAAATATTCACATTCTTTTGCATGCATGCTAAGTTGCTTCAGTTGTGTCTGACTCTTTGCAGCCCTAAGGACTGCAAAGAATACTGGAGTGGGTTTCCATTTCCTCCTCCAGGGGATCTTCCTGACCCAGGGATCAAACCCACATCTTCTGCAGCTCCTGTACTGCAGGCAGATTCTTTACTGCTGAGCCACCAGGGGAGCCCCTCATATTCTATTGTGTATATTTAAAAAATGGAAGCAACCTAATGTTTCATAAGAGAAAACAAGTAAATATTTTAGTCATATGTTAAAAATGTTCTTTATAAAACATGGAAAAATGTTAATGTTGCATTAATTTTTTTTAAAAGAACACAAAATAGTTTACATAAAATGAAAAAGTACAAATTAAAAATGAAGCAAAATACATCAAAATGATAACTGGGTACATGTTAGCGTGATAAGACCATGCAATGATGTTATTTCCTCTAGTTTCCAAGTCTATTATAAAGTGATCATGTTACTTTCTAAAGAAATATCTTTTATAGCCAACTTACTTTATACACAAAGTACTTTGTGTATAAAAAAAGATGGCTTTTGTAGCGACACAGGGACACTGGAAGCATTAACCATGTCTGTGAGAGGCACTAAGTGAACTGTTATTTCATGCACTGTCTGGGGCTTAGCTGGCTGAGGGTTGGCTTTTGCTTTTATTAATCCAGAAAACATGCTATAAATTTTCTTGGCTTGTTCCCAGTAATGTAGTGACAGAAGAAAATCTCAGTGAGTTTACTTTAGAATGATTCTTTAAAAATTCTTATCATGTTTGAAACCATTCAGTTTACTAATTTTTTTTTTTCTTTTTTGGCTGTACCGTATGGCCTGTGGGATCTTAGTTCCCCAACCAGGATTGAACCTGTGCCCTCAGCAGCGAAAGCACAGAGTCTTAACTGCTGGACCACCAGGGAATTTCCTATTAATCTTTTTATTTTTATTTTATTGTGTTTTGGGGGGTCACACCACACAGCATGCAGGGTCTTAGTTTCCTGACCAGGGATCAAACCTGTTCCCCCTGCAGTGGAAGCACGGAGTCGTAACCACTGGACCACTAGAGAAGTCCCCCTATGAATCTTTTTTACAAGGCACAAAGCCTTTAGGAACATGAATATTAAAAAGAATGTAGTCCTCAATCTCAAGAGTTTTAATTCTACCACGCAAGTCAAATACGATAAGAGACATAATAGGCTATATAGATTACGATTTTTGAGGCAATATTATGTTACTATGTAAAGACAAAATATATCCTGGCTAGCTTATTTCACTAATTTTCATTTGCTATCCAACTGACAGTAATCAAAACCTGATTACTGTAGAAGTAAACTCTCAAATCAATACCTCATAGAAAAATTCACCATATGAAAAGTTAACTACCTTCTATACCAAAATATATATTGTTTGGCAAAAGTTACAATTTATTTTAGGATTTAACTTTGAAAAATAATGACTAAATACTTATTAATAAAGAAAGAAATTAGATAACATTTTTGGCCATAATGTTTTTATATTTAGATATATTACCTAAAACAGATACTCCCAAATTGGAGTTCCAAGTGTACTACCCTAAAAAGGCAAAAAGATTTTCCATGTAATACTATTAATAGAGAACTCAAAGATACACAGACTGTCACATAATTGGTCGTGTTCATTAAATATTCTTCTATCACCAGCTACAGTGAAAGTTTACCTGGAATTTTAAAGACAAAGTGATCCGCTACTACTCGGCAAGTTCTGCCTTTATGAATAAAAATTTTAGCCATGAAGTAGTAAAAATCTATGGGAATAGCTCCGTGATAAAAAATGATCAGTGCTGGTCCTTCTTCTGGTATTTTCTCCATCCCATGAACTTCATAACCTGTTAGAAAAACAAAGCAGACAGTTAAAATGTATTTAACATTAGTCTATTTATACTAAGTCTTCCCTGGCAGCTCTGATGGTGAAGAATCTGCTTGCAACGCAGGAGACCCAGATTTGATCCATGAGTCAGGAAGATCCCCTGAAGGAGGACATGGCAACCTACTCCAGTATTCTTGCCTGGAGAATCCCATGGACAGAGGAGCCTGGCAGGCTACAGTCCATGGGGTCACAAAGTCGGACACTACTAAGCGAATGAACAACAAATATATACATATACATCATTCTTCACAAATTCTTTCCATTCTATTCATTCAAAACAAAGATGACTCTATAGGATCTAACTACTACATGTGGAGAAAAAAATGTGATGAGAGATTTGAACTAAATGTCAAGAAAATCTCTCTCCTGTAGTATGAGTGGGACTAAAGACATGCCAGCCCTCACCTCTCCTCCCACCATTCTGTGCTGTGGGTGGACTGTGGGAAACACATATAAAAGGTTGAGGTAAGCTCCACACGTGTCAGTAAAAACTACCCTGCGTGTTTCATCCCAGGAGGTGGGAAATGGCACTGTGCAGGAGAGGGCATGCGATCTGGCCCTGGTCTAAGACCTGCTTTTGCCTCCCTTCTCTCCACCAGGGGGGGTTGTTATAGATCAGAGCCTCAGCTGGACCTGGCAAAGAGAAAACAGGAGCATCCAGAGGCCACGGCCAAGGGCAATGAGGCCCAAAGAAAAAGGAAGGAAGTCTTCAGTGACTAAAGGGGAGAAGGAAAAGCAAGTTCCTGTGGCCAGACTCTCCCACACAGAACTGCTGACCCAAGACTGCAACTTACACACGAAAGACATGATGTCCAGAATACAGAAATCTGAAACTGCCAGTGTGCTTCTTTAAGAAAAAAAAAAACCTTTAATTTCAGTTTTGTCCCATAGTTGACTTGCAAAGAGTAAAAACATTAATAGACAGTATTATTCAAAAATCTCTTGATTAAAATCCATTTTTTTCTTTTCTTTTTTTTTTTAATTTTATTTTTAAACTTTACAATATTGTATTAGTTTTGCCAAATATCGAAATGAATCCGCCACAGGTATACCTGTGTTCCCCATCCTGAACCGTCCTCCCTCCTCCCTCCCCATACCCTCCCTCTGGGTCGTCCCAGTGCACCAGCCCCAAGCATCCAGTATCGTGCATCGAACCTGGACTGGCGACTCATTTCATACATATTATACATGTTTCAATGCCATTCTCCCAAATCTCCCCACCCTCTCCCTCTCCCACAGAGTCCATAAGACTGATCTATACATCAGTGCCTCTTTTGCTGTCTCGTACACAGGGTTATTGTTACCATCTTTCTAAATTCCATATATATGCGTTAGTATACTGTATTGGTGTTTTTCTTTCTGGCTTACTTCACTCTGTATTCCTTCAGTTTATCCCTTGTTAGATTTGCTAAGAAACAAACATTTAAATTATAAAGATTTAGGTGTAAATTTTAAGAGATTCATTTTTAAAGTAGTTTATAATATCTTTGGGCTTCCCAGATGACTGAGTGGTAAAAAATCCGCCTGCCAATGCAGAAAACTCGGGTTTGATCCTTGAGTCAGGAAGATCCCCTGGAGAAGGGAATGGCAACCCACTCCAATATTCTTGCCTGGGAAATCCCATGGACAGAGGAGCCTGGCAGGCTACAGTCCATGGGATTGCAAAAGAGTCGCACATGACTTAGTGACTAAACAACATAATATCTTCACCAAATAGATTAAGTGTGGTAACTGATTCTAGTATTGAAGAAATAAATTATTTGGTAATATATCAAATAAACTCAACAGAACGGTTTTAAAAATTAAATTTAATGATATTTCAAAATTGTGTTTCTGTACTGTTAACATTTCTTCCCAATTATCTAATTTTAGTTCAAGTAATTCAGTTTACTTAGAATCAGTCACTGAAGTTGCCTGAAGTTATCAAAAGGATAGATCATCCCAGCAGACAAACATTCTAAGAAATAAATAAAGAAATACTTCTTTAAGGGATTCTATACAGACTATTCCTTCGCTTCCCCTTTGTTTTCCAGAATAATTTTCTTTTAAAAGAATTGACAATTAATTGAACTGCTTCCATATTACCAAACCACCGGGTTGAAAGCAGAAAAATTCAATTCAGCAGTTCACTATCGACAACTAGAATTTACCATCTTTCCACTAAACCTTAAGCCCCAATATTCAACTGCATTGATCGTGAAGCATGGATGTGGTCATACCGTGCTTTCTGGTCCACTCAGAAAGCACCAGTGGATGGTCACACTGGTCAAACACTGTCAAGGCCTTTCAGACCCCAAAAAGGCCCATCAAGTGATGTCACATTCTTTCCTGTGTCACATGGACCAGGGCGCGTCCCACCTCCACGCTGCCCACGTGACCGCCTCTAATGGAGCACTTCCTGTCACACATTCATAGAAATGCTGGGGCGCTTTACCTGCTCCTCCCTTGGACTCTCTTTTCTGGTCACCACGTTCCGAGTGTTTACCTCCACTCTCTTAAGTATATCACTCCCTCTCCCTGACGTGGGTTTTGAAGTGCAACCCCGTCTTCTGCCTACAGGACCCGTCCTGGGTAGGGGTGATGGGTTCCAGCACTCAGAGAAAGACATCACTCTCCAAGACGGCTGTTGCCACCGACCATCCCTCTGCTGTTCAGGAAGGGGGCCTGGACATATGCACGTTTGTCCCCTTCACCAAGAACAGCCCTTCTCTGTGACGAATGTGGCTCTCCTGTTTTATGCCATGAAATGCATACTTATTTACCTCCCCTACTCTGCGCCTTGATCTTAAGAACTTTTCAGATTCTTTGGTTTCCCCCAGAGCTTCACTCGCAGGGATTTATTTATTATGTAATAAATGAGATAACTGCCTACCACCTTGCTTCCCAGGTGGCCTAGTGGTAAAGAATGCCCCCTTTCAATGCAATAGACACAGGTTCAATCCCTGGGTGGGGAAGATCCCCTGGAGGAAATGGCAACCCACTCCAATATTCTTGCCTGGAGAATCCCATGGACAGAGGAGCCTGGCAGGCTACTGTCCATGGGGTTGAAAAGAGTGGGACACAACTGAAGCGACTGAGCAGGCAAGCATGCACCGTAATTTCAGATAAGGCTAATCTCCTAAGAGATGATCCCTTCTAAATATGACACCAAAAACCCGTTTGTAAGGCTGTACACCTACACACTATAGTAAAATGACAATACCATCCTTTTGGGTCTTCCTCAGGAAAGCAAACGGACCTAAAAAGCACACAAAATAAAGGCAAACTCCTGGCTGGGCACAGCATTCAATTGTCTCACAACTTAATTTCAGTCTACCTTTCCAGGTTCATCCTTCCATATAGTTCTCACCCAAGAAGAAGAATGACCCCTCTTTTGGTCCTGAATACATCCTGCATTTTACTCAATACCGGGGTGTCTGAATGTTTGAACACAGGTGGTTTTCCTACTGTGATTGTAATAATGAATCTTAGTTTTTTTCCTGCAACAATGTATCTTGGACATCTACTTGATAAACATATGTAGTGATCTCTTATTGATGATGTTTTAATGGCTATAAAGTATTCCATAATGAATTCCTATCACAGTTCATTGAGCCATTTCCCTATTTAGGGACACTGGACTGTTTCCAGTTTTTCACAAATAATTGCTGCAATGAACATTCATTTATATGCATCCTGTACACTGTGGGAGTTTACCACTAGACTGGATACTGAGACAACTGGATAGTAAGGGCAACTGACCATATGATACACCCATTTTAAATTATAACAGAAGCTACCGAATGGTCCTCCTGACTGGCTGCACTACAGTACTTTCTTAAAGGCGCTGAGCGTCCCTGTCTCCACATTCTTACTCTTTAATGTCAACAAACTAATTTTTGCCAATATTTTGAGTAAAAATGATATCTTAGCATAAGTTTTAATTTGCACTTTCCTAATTACTAGGGGGCTTGTGAATCTGTCATAATTGTTGGCATTTATGTTTGGGTCATTTTCAGATCACATGTTTAGACCATTTAAATTGGATTTTTTTAATTTACTATTACTTTGCCAACAAAAGTCTGTCTAGTCAAGGCTATGGTTTTTCCAGTGGTCATGTATGGATATGAGAGTTGGACTGTAAAGAAAGCTGAGTGCCAAAGAATCGATGCTTGTGAACTGTGGTGTTGGAGAAGACTCTTGAGAGTCCCTTGGCCTGCAAGGAGATCCAACCAGTCCATCCTAAAGGAGATCAGTCCTGGGTGCTCATTGGAAGGACTGAAGCTGAAACTCCAATACTTTGGCCACGTGACACAAAGAACTGACTCACTGGAAAAGACCCTGATGCTGGGAAAGATAGAGGGCAGGAGGAAAAGGGGACGACAGAAGATGAGATGGTTGGATGGCATCATCAACTTGATGGGCTGGGTTTGGGTAGACTCCGGGAGTTGGTGATGGACAGGAAGGCCTGGCGTGCTGTGGTTCACGGGGTCGCAAAGAGTCAGACATGACTGAGCGACTGAACTGAAGTTATGCTGTAAATGACCTACCCTGATCTGCCCCATCTTTTGACACAATTTTTAGTTATTCCCAATAGCTTTTGTTTTGCATCTTCTTTAAGATCTTCCATACTTTAAGGTCATCAAGTATTTTCCTGTCTTTTCATGTTGACCTCAAACACCACTTTTATCACTTACTACATTCATGCTTCTAACTTTTTAATGTTTGATCTACTTGTGATAATCCTTTCCCTGGACCAACACTGTAATTTTAATCATGATAAATGTTGATGCTTTTGATATGATAGGGGAAATGCCCTCTTTTATTTCCAATTTTCCTTGGTTATTCTTCTTTACTCTTCTATATGAATTTTAGAAGTTGACGAAAAATCAGTTATATTGAATTAGTAAATGAACTGGGAGTATGGGCTGTAGAAGGGACATCTATATTACACCAAGACTTTGTATCCACTTCAACTTTTTTGAATTCCATCTGTAAAGCATATAGTTTCTCCTTAAAGTTCTTACATGTTGTTAGATTTAGTCTCAAACAGAATGTTTTATTTCCATTTTAAAAATGATTATTGGTAGTATATGATTTTGTGTTTAACAAACTTATCAGTACTAGTAAGTGGATTCACTTAGTTCTTTCAGGCCTCTTTTCTCATCTCTTCACTTATTTCCAGGAGCTCCAAGAGAATGTTAAATAGTAGAGGTTGAGAGCATCCTTGTCCTATTTTCTTCTTATGGGAATTGCTTTTACTACTTCTCTAATGTGGATCATTTTTGTTGAATATTTCTGGAACTTTATTAAAGTAATACCTTTAGTCTTCACTAAGTTTTTTTTTTTATCATAAGTACTGAATTTTATAAAACTACTTTGAGACTGACCTACAAATCTCCCTTTTGTGTTCTCCTTAGTTTCTTTGGCAAAGTTCTGCTATCCTTGTAAAATAAACTGTTTAACTCCACTTTTTCCTACACTCTCACTTTACGAGGGGCATTATCTGTTACTTAAAAGTTTAGCATAACTGTGGGCTCTCAGCCCTTTGTGAAGAGAGGAGGGTATAGACTTTGATCACTGTTTCAATATTTATTGTATGATTATTGGTCTGCTCTGTTTCTCTCTCCTTCTTGAACCAATTTTGATCATTTTTCTTTTCCTTCAAAAAAAACTATGTATTTAATTTTTAAATATAATGGTGTGAAGTGAAGTGAGGTGAAGTGAAAGTCACTCAGTCATGTCTGACTCTTCACAACCTCATGGACTACACAGTCCACAGAATTCTCCAGGCCAGAATACTGGAGTCAGTAGCCTTTCCCTTCTTCAGGGGATCTTCCCAACCCAGGGATCAAACCCAGGTCTCCCGCATTGCAGACAGATTCTTCACCAGCTAAGCCACCAGGGAAGCCCAAGAATACTGGAGTGGGTACCCTATCCCTTCTCCAGCGGATCTTCCCGACCCGGGAATCAAACCAGGATCTCCTGCATTGCAGGTGGATTCTGTGAAATAGTTACTCAGTTATTTCCCCACTCATTCTTCAAAACCTTGTTTAAAAACTACTTCCTCCATGAATAGTGCTTTCACTTTTGTCCCATAGAAACAAGAATGGACACTTATTGAGGGTTCACCTGCCAGGCACTGTATTGGACCCATAGTAATTATGTCATATGGTCCTCACGGAATTCCTGCACTGATGAGGAAACCCAAGGAAGCAAAACCCACATAACCAACTACTCAAGGTCACACGGTGGCGCGGAGGGGGCTGGGGGAGGGCGGCTGTGTCCTTGCCCCTCACCTCACCTCCTACCAGAGGTGCGTGCAGGCTAACCTGCACCTGAGACTGTCGAATGCTCGTGGCCATCCACTCACTGAGCTGTGCAGTCTCTTTAGTGAGTTACTGTCAGCATTTTCTTTTTAAATAAGAGAGAGCAGGATAGAAAACAGAGCAGATCACATGAAGACAGTCTCTACACACTTGATGAAGTAGATATACCTGTGCGTATACACTGGATGGCAGAATGCATTTCTTGCTAGCAACAAGAGTCAAAACCTTGACAGCCTAAAAATGTGCTTTGAAAATACTAGGAATCTTGAACACAGTAGGTGTGTGAAGTTGAACTTAATAATGACCAAGAGGCAAGTAATGTATTTTAGTGCTTTCCAAATTATTGGAGCAAGATGCTCTATAATTATGAGAGCTAACATTTGTTGAATTTTTATTACATAATAGAAATTATTCTAAGTACTTTATATCAAGATCCAATGAATCCTTAAAACAACCAATTTTACAGAAGAGGAAAATGAAGTTCAGGAAAGTTTAGTATCTTGTTTGAAGAGAAAGGTTATTTACATAGCTTTAAAGGAGCTCTTCCAAGACATTTATCAATTAAAAAGTAAAAACTAGCAACTCTCTGGTGGGGAAACCTAGCAGACACCTCCTCAATCAAGTGATCAAAGTCACCATCACTGGTCTTAACACGTGTTAACATCAGGCACCTCGGATACAATGTACTGAGAATGCACCATCAGTGAGATTCTGGTCAAAAATGCACAACTTCGAATTAATTATGGAAAACATCATACCTAAATTAAGAGACAGTCCACAAAATCACTGAGCAGTACTCTGCAAAAGTGTGAAGGTGATAAAGACAAAAAACCCGTTTTAAATTGGAGAAGATATGACAACTAAATGCAGGATGGGATCCTGGTAAAAGGACTCTGGCAGGGAACCTGGTAAGATTCGAATAATATCTGTAGTTTGGTTGATAATGTTGTACCACTGTTAATATGATAACTGTAGAAATGGTTATATAAGATGCCAACATTAGGGGAAGCTGAGTGAAAAACAGCAGGAACTCTGCACTATTTTTGCAACTTTTCTGTAATTCTAAAATTTTTTTTAAAATGAAGTTTTAAAAAGTCCTAATTGAAAAAAAAAAAAAGTCCTAATTGTTGAAAAGGAAGAGGGAGAAACAGCAAAGGAAGCAAGGTATCCTGCCGGAGGTCACCCAGCTGTGACTGGGGAGAGGCTGGTTTGAGCTCCAGCCGGTGGACCAGGCATCCTTCCCTGTGTGAGACACAGGAGGTGAAAGAAAACTAACCCACCTGAAGGAGAGCGGGAAGGTTCTCTTGAATTTTCCATGAAAAAACTCTTCTACAATTCTATAAAGCAGTTATCCTTCAATTAAAAAATAAATTTAAATATATATATATGCAAAAAAAAAAGGAAAAAAAAACTACTGTTACTGCCTGTGGTTTAACTTGGAGGACCCTTTAAGTGAATTAAATATGTCCATGTTTTTAAAAAATAGTAATAAATGTGAAGTAAAGAAGTCAAAATTGCTATAATTTAAAGGCTGTAAACAACTTGAAGGTAGGGACCTCATTGACAAACTACCTAAAAACGCAGGTATTTAAAAAAATATCAGATTCATGTTCCTTGATGTAGTAGAATCAGAGAATGGTTTGCAAAATGCCAGAGCACTTACATAATATACAGTAGAGGGTAAAATTTAAGTTCAAAACAGGAAACACTGGATAGATTTTTGTATAAAGATACTTATAGTAAACCAATTACAAATAAACAACAGTGTAACAGGTAACTAACTAAATTAGCTATAGGATTTACAGAGTCTTTGGAAAAGACTCTGATGCTGGGAGGGATTGGGGGCAGGAGGAGAAGGGGACGACAGAGGATGAGATGGCTGGATGGCATCACTGACTCGATGGACGTGAGTCTGGGTGAACTCCGGGAGTTGGTGATGGACAGGGAGGCCTGGCGTGCTGTGATTCATGGGGTCGCAAAGAGTCGGACACGACTGAGCGACTGATCTGATCTGATACAGTCATTACCACTCAAGTAAGAAGGCTCGGTGACATGAAGATACTAGTCTGCCACACAAATAAAAAGCAATAAACATACCAGAATTCAATGGCCTGGCAAATTTTAGGTGGCTGTTATTTTCTTCTCCATATTTATTTTTACTTGCCACATTTTCTACAATGAACATTTTTATTAGTTAAAAACTTCTCTGAAGATTCTTTACAAAGCATAAATTAGAACTGATTTCACATCAATACAAAATCTGAATGTGCACACAAATGCCTATTGTGTATGTCACTAAAAGAGTGGAGAAAACTGTTTTTAAAAGCATCACCTATCCCAATAAAATACAATGTTAAATTATCATAACAGAACATTAAAACAGGGTAGTAATCTATATTTTTACTTCCTCTGAGCCATAGGGGCATATTTAGAAATACATCAGAAAAATAAAGAATAAATACTTCAAAATTATATACTCGCTTACAAAATAAGTTCAACACTTGGAATTTATAGAAATTAAATATCTCCTGAAATATAAATAAATTCAAATTCCTTACTATATGCATTATCCTAAAATACGGGCGGTTACAAGTGGGAGAGGGGCATAGACTCCTGAGTCCTATAAACCAGGCCACTGCATTCTGTCTCACTGCTGTATAGACAATGAACAATAGCCGTCTACACAGACGCAGGCTCTGGTCATGGAATGCGGAGACACCATCCCACGGTGGGTGAACAGCCACCAGAGAGTGTGAGGGCTGTGCTGACTGGCAAGGGCATTGGTATTAGCAGGTACATAGTAAATTCCCTACATCAGTAGCGTGTGTTTCCTGTCTGCATACCCTCTGACCACCACTGCTGGGAGTCCGAGCCCCCAGCCAGGGACAGACCTGCTGCACAGCACAGGTCAGGGACGCACAGGCCGAGACCCGGAAACCAGGGGCTGCGTCCTGGCTCTTCTCCCTGCTGTCCTAGCAGCCTTGGGCAAATGACAACCTCTCTGTTCTTCAGTTTCCTTATGAGAAACATGTAAAATGGAGTTAATACATGGGCTCCATCTACTGTGTTATAAGAACTGATGCATGTTAAGCATTGGACACCGGATGGCATGGTCAAGTGCTCAAAAATGACTTGCAGGCATATGTAGATTTAAAGTGACAACACGTTAGCTTAGTAAGTCACACAATGACTTCCGAAATGAGGCAAACAGAAAATGGGTAAATTTTGGTATATAGATTATATTTAATTTAAAAATATTATTACTTAATATTTCATTGTTTAAAAATCTCGACACTGGGAAAGTCAAACTTACTTTGAACAAAATGGGAATAAACACAAAATAATTAAAGCACTTTCAAAACAGTTTTCTATACTATTTTGTCTCTTACTCTTTTAGATGTTAAATATTCATTTTTTAATTTTAGCTTATTGTCATATTCTACACAGCTATATGGTTCTTTGTTTAATGGAAACGAATGTATTTAGAAGAAAACCACTTTAATAAAGACATACATGTGCACCACACATGCAAACAGATAACAGAAAACAATAACTCTCCCCTCCATCATATTTTTCAACATCTCTTCAATCAACCACAGGGACAGTGATGGGGTGTCAGTGCACCCACACCAGCAGGAGCTCAGAGCACAAAGCGATCTGCTTACCATGCCAGACAGCCGCATGTCCGTCCCACAGGGTCGCCACCGTCTTCCTCGCACCATCCCACAGATTATGGGAGTAGGCTTCTTTTAGCACATTCTTCCTCTTATAAATGTGTAAGAAAATTATTGTAAGGTAGAGCAGAAAGATGGTGAAGTAAGGGAGTATTAAAAGGAGGAGTGGTGTGAAAACCCACAAGAGGTAGTTTGCAAAATTCCAGTAGTCCTCCAAGTGCTCCACACCAAACCACGCTTCAAGGACGTGGATTAGACAAGTCATGGAGGACATGGAGTCCTGTCCCACACCGAAACTTTGGTTCTTGTTGGTCATTTTTTTTTAGGTGGAAACAGCAAACGCGGTCTCTTTCTGCATTGTCATGGCAGGTCTTCAACTTAGCCACTGGAAGGGAAAAATAATCCAACGTGATTCTCTTTGCAGCTGAGAGGTTAAATGTTTTGGTCTACATAAAAATATGGTGCAGAGTCATTTCTTAATACCAAAAATGAGTCAGTTGTTAACTCTCAACTTCGTTGAAGATCTACATGTGAAAATGGGTATCCTCTGTCCACTCATGAAGCGTGCTGGGCTTAGCTTCTGAAAATAACTCACAAGCTACAGTTATAAGAGGAAAACAAAGCCAATGAATGAAACTGCAGCTTGATCTGAATAATTTGACTATATCTTAAGTGAATCATACTCAGCATTTGTATCTTAAACTGAGTTATGTTGAGATAACTATTCTTCACAGAAGAAAACATCAATTATCTGATTCAATAAAAGTAACCCAATTCTTTAGGAAATGATGACATATGTTTTTGGGTATTATCTTTTACAAGCAGGTTTATAGAAAAGCTCTCTGTTCCTTTTATGTTATATAATAATAAAAATTTACCAACATAGTTTTTATCTTATATGTCACTAAAATTTCTCTTGTATCTTAAATGACTGAAGAAACAGAGCATACAATTATTTTATGTAACTCCCTAAAGCACTCACTTAACTTACCAGAAATTAAATAAATATTTTGTCCCAAGCTTCAATGTCTGTATTCTGGAAAATACCATATACAAATGGAAGAAATATATGATTTAAAAAAATATAACCATTAATACCTAGAGATAGACTTTCCATAAAATAAATGGCAAGAGACATAAACACAGTGTGTGACAAACATGTTTCCTGCCCTACACCAGTGCATCATAATTCAAAATTATACTCATGCTACCAAAGCTTTCAGTGAGGACCCCTAGTACTGTTTTAGCTCTCTATTATAAACGGTTCCTCCGTTCACGGGCTTTCCCAGGCAAGAATTCTGCAGTAGGTTGCCAGTTCCTCCTCCAGGGGATCTTCCTGAACCAGGGATCAACCCACATCCCCGGCATTGCAGGCAGATTCTTTACCACTAAGCAACTTAGGAAGCCCCTGTACTCTAAACACCCCCACCTAAGACGTTTTTTAACTTAGAGTTACAGAAAACTGTGCTTCTTTAGAGAAACAATATGAAGTTAGGATGTATAACAGGCAATGTCTCTTTTTAGTAACTGCTGGATAAGCTTATGGTCAAACATGATATTTGATGACACAACTGTATTAATCCTCATGATTACAATGTCCTAAGTAAGATATCCTTCTTCCATTCCTATGTTATCTGCTTCTGATTCTATTCTTAGAGATATTTTATCATTATTCCATACCATATAACCTTAACAAAAATCATCTCAAATCCTTTGTGGATGAGGTGGGAAAGGAAAAAAATGAAAGAAAGAGACTGAGGGAGAGAGAGACAGATGTATAAAAGAGCAATCACGTGATGTCTTGAAGCCAAGATTGTCTTGCTAATAAACTAGCATGTTGGCAGCACACAGAATCGACTTATTCTTCCAGGGATGGAGGATGTGTCTAATTTCCTGGTAATCCATAGCACTTATCTGTGAGAAATCTGGGCCTGTGGTGGTAAAAGCAGGTGGACACAGCCCACATTGAGCCCACAATCTGTGTTTTATTTACATCACGTTTTAACCAACCCGTCAAAAGAGTCAACCAGAAGAAAATGGCAACCCATTCCAGTATTCTTGCCTGGAAAATTCCACGGACAGAGGAACCTAGCGTGCTACTGTCCATGGGGTCGCAGAGAGTTGGACACAACTGAGTCTAAACATAAACACACCCAGAGTTAAACCACTAAAATTTATCAGTGTTTGAGCATTCACAGTAAAACAACACAGCAAAACTTACTACTTTTTAAAATAAGAGCTTTCCTCACTAGGGTGGCTATCATCAAAAAAAAAGAAAAAGAGGAAAATAACAAGTGATACTGATGATATCGCAAAATGAGAACCTTTGTACACTGCCAGTGGGAATATAAAATAGTGCAGTCACTGTGGAAATCAGTTTGGCAGTCCTCAAAAAGTTAAACACAGATTTACCACTGGACCCAGTAATTCTTATCCTAAGTATACACCCAAGAGAACTGAAAACATATTCACAGAAAAATCTGCATATAGTTGTTGACAGCAGCATTTAGTCATGAGAGCCAAAAATATGGAAACAACTCAAATGTCCATCAGTTGACGGATAAAAATATGCTATAGCCAGAAAAAAGATTGCTATGCTAAGTCACTTCATTCGTGTCCGACTCTGTGCGACCCCATAGACGGCAGCCCACCAGGCTCCCCCATCCCTGGGATTCTCCAGGCAAGAACACTGGAGTGGGTTGCCATTTCCTTCTCCAATGCATGAAAGTGAAAAGTGAAAGTGAAGTCGCTCAGTCGTGTCCGACTCTTAGCGACCCCATGGATTGCAGCCTAACAGGCTCCTCCGTCCATGGGATTTTCCAGGCAAGAGTACTGGAGTGGGGTGCATTGCCTTCTCCAAGAAAAAAGATTAATCAGGCACAAAAAGAAATGAAGTACTAGTTCATACCACAATATAAGTTCATACCACAATATTTCACTTATACAGTATAATAACATTATACTAGGTTAAAAAAAAAAAAAAAGTCAGATACTGAAGGCCACATCTTACATGATTTCATTTCTATGAAACACCCAGAACAGGTTAATCCACCCAGACACAAAGGTTAGTGGCTGCCAGGGGCTGGCGGCAGGGCAATGACAAGCGACTGCCAATGGAAACAGAGGTGTCTTTGAGGGACAATAAAAATGTCCTGGAACTGGATGGTAGTGATGGCTGTACGACCTTGTGAATATACTAAAGACGACTGAGTGGCACATTTTTAAAATGGTGAATATTATGATGAATTATATCTCAACAGAGAGAGCTTTCGAATATTGTTAATACATTAAAATTTATGATAGCCTCTCTAATATGTTAAAAGCTTTTCCCAGGCCTGAAAACCAATCATTTTGGTGAGCTGACCCTTACTGTTTAATAGAACTGTCCCAGTAATCTAGTCTCATTTCCAATTTTTAATAGGATTCTAAAATCTCGTGATTTTAAAACCTTTAGTGCCTCCCTCCACCCAAACTGGTAATAGAACTCTACTCTTACCCCGGCCACATTCTGACCTATTACACATGCTTCACACACACAGAAGAGGGGAGAGGGTCAGTCCACAGGTAGACTCCTGGGGACAGAGGCTTCGAGGGCCCATCACAAGATCCCGCCACCCGGTAACTGCACCCCACGCACCTCCACAAATGGCCAACCCTTCGACTTAAAATATTCCAGAACAGAAAACTCAAAAGGTGCCCGTTCCACCTTCAAAGGTCTGCGTTTGTGCTCAGTCATGTCCAGCTGTTTGTGACCCCGTGAACTGCAGCTCACCAGGCTCTTCTGTTCATGGGATTCTCCAGGCAAGAATACTGGAGTGGGTTGCCATTTCCTACTCTAGGGGATATTCCTGACTCAGGGATTGAACTGAACCTGTGTCTCCTACATCTCTTGCATTAGCAGGCAGATTCTTTACCACTGTGTCACCTGTTTGAACAAAGACCTGAGGACGTGAGGAAGCAAACCATGCGCGCCTTTGGAAGAGAATTCCTGACTGAAAGAATGGTAAGCACAAGCGATGTGCACTTTGGGGTGGAGTGAGGAGCAGAAAAGCAGGCAGGCGGAGGAAGAGGGGTGGGGTGGGCGGTTGGAAACAGGGAGCACTGTAGAATTTTGTGAGCTAACTTTTACCTAAGTGAGAGGGAAAAGGTGTCAGAAGGATGAGATTCCCAGCTTCAGTTCTCAATGACGCTATGTCGAGAATACGCTGCACAGGGGGCAACAGGAAGTTACTGCGGTCACCAAGGTGAGTCATGAAGGTGGCAGGACAAGCATGCAGAGGGAAGGCTATAAGAGACGGTAAACTTCTGGATATATTTTGAGGATAAAGCCAATAGGATGCACTGGTGAATGAATGTAGAACGTGAATAAGAGGAGAAGTCTGGATGGCCACATGTTTTCAGGCAACATGGGTGGGGACACGGCAGGGTTCGCCCCTTATTGTGGAACCCAAGACAAGTTACATAACATCTCTCTGCCTCAGTCTCTCCATCTACAAATGAGGATAACAGTATCAACCAAATAAGACTGTCCTGAAGTCCAAGATGGCAGAGGAGAAGAACGTGCACTCATCTTCTCATTCCTCAGTGCAAAGAAATAGAGGAAAAGAATAGAGTGGGAAAGACTAGAGATCGCTTTAAGAAAATTAGAGATACCAAGGGAACATTTCATGCAAAGATGGGCTCAATAAAGAACAGAAACGGTATGGACCTAACAGAAGCAGAAGATATTAAGAAGAGGTGGCAAGAATACACAGAACTATACAAAAAAATATCTTAATGACCCAGATAACCACGATGGTGTGATCACACTCAGGTAGAGCCAGATATCCTGGAATGCAAAGTCAACTGGGCCTTAGGAAGCATCACTATGAACAAAGCTAGTGGAGGTGATGGAATTCCAGCTAAGCTATTTCAAATCCTGAAGGATGATACTGTGAAAGTGCTGCACTCAATATGCTAGCAAATTTGGGAAACTCAGCAGTGGCCACATGACTGGAAAAGGTCAGTTTTCATTCCAATCCCAAAGAAAGGCAATGCCAAAGAATGTTCAAACTAGAGCACAATTGCAGTCATCTCACAAAATAATGCTCAAAATTCTCCACACTAGGCTTCAACAGTATGTGAACAGAGAACTTCCAGATGTTCAAGCTAGACTTAGAAAAGACAGAGGAAACAGAAACCAAATTTCCAACATCCACTGGACCAAGAGAGTGCCAGAAAAAATCTACTTCTGCTTATTTTGACTATGCCAAAGCCTTTGACTGTGTGGATCACAACAAACTGTGGAAAATTCTTCAAGAGAGGGGAATACCAGACCACCTTACCTGCCTCCAGAGAAATCTGTATGCAAATCAAAAAGCAATAGTTAGAGCCCGACATGGAACAACAGACTGGTTCCAAATCAAGGCTATATATTGTCACCCTACTTATTTAACTTATATGCAGAGTACCTCATGCAAAATGCAGGGCTAGATGAATCACAAGCTGGAATCAAAATTGCCAGGAGAAATATCAATAACCTCAGATATGCAGATGACACCACCCTTATGGCAGAAAGCGAAGAGGAAGCCTCTTGATGAAAGTGAAAGAGGAGAGTGGAAAAGTTAGCTTAAAACTCAATATTCATGGGAACCGGTTCCATCACTTCATGGCAAATATATGGGGAAACAATGGAAACAGGAACAGACTTTATTTTCTTGGGCTCCAAAATCACTGCAGATGGTGACTACAACAATGAAATTAAAAGACTCTTGCTCCTTGGAAGAAAAGCTATTACAAACCTAGAGAGCAGAGACATTACTTTGTGACAAAGGTCCATCTAGTCAAACCTATGGTTTTCCCAGTAGTCATGTATAGATGTGAGAGTTGGACCATAAAGAAAGCTGACCGCTGAAGAATTGATTCTTTCAAATTGTGATGTTGGAGAAGATTCTTGAGAGTCCCTTGGACTGCAAAGAGATCCAACCAGTCAATCCTAAAGGAAATCAGTCCTGAATATTAATTGGAAGGACTGATGCTCCAATATTTTGGCCACCTGATAAGAAAAAGTGACTCATTGGAAAAGACCCCGATGCTGGGAAAGATTGAAGGCAGGAGGAGAAGGGGACGACAGAGGATGAGATGGTTGGATGGCATCACTGACTCAATGGACATAAGTTTGACCAAGATCCGGGAGTTGGCGATGAATAGGGAAGCCTGGCATGCTGCGGTCTGTGGGGTCCAAAGAGTCAGACACGACTGAGCGACTGAACTGAACTGAACTGAATAAGACTGTTGTGAACAAAGCTTAGAAGAGTGCCTTCCACCAGAAAAGCACTAAACAAGCATGACTATAATCAGTTTGCTTGTAAAAAGAGGGAGCTGCTGGAAGAACAGGTTTAGGCATCCCAGCAAATCCTGACCATTAGGAATTCAGGTTTGAACACATCCAGGTTGTACTGGACATCCAAGTGAAGATGTTCAACAGGCAGCTGGACACAGCAGAGTTTCACAGGAAGGTCAGGGCTAGAGTAATACATTTGGGAGTCAACAATATATAGACCAGTATTGAGAACTGGAAAACTAAAGAATATTCCTCTAGGGAATGAACATAAAATAAAAAAGCTTCCATGACTGAGCCTTGGGGCCCTCAACATTTTAGAAGCTGGGAAGCCAATGAGCAACTAATATCCTCCTTCCAGGAGCGACATCATGGACATCAGAATAAGAAAGGAGGAGTCCTCAATGATGCTGGGAGGTCTAGTAAGATGAGGAATGATAAGTGATCCTTGGATTTCACAACACAGAGGCACTGGCCAGCCCTGTTAGAACAGTTTTGATTCAGTGGGGGATAAAAGGTGAAGTAAGTTTAAGAAAGAGTGGGAGGGAAGGAACTGGAGAGGAATGCTGTTGCGTAAAGGCACAGAAAAACAGGTTGGTGGGGAATGTGGGTCAAGTTTGTTGTTGTCTCACCGTGAATCAAACTACTGCAGTTTTTAATACCAATGATGATGTGTCAATGGGTGAACGAGAAACGGATGATCAAGAGAGAAGATAACTGCTGGGGCCTGGGCCAGAGGGGATAGAATACAGCGTACAAGAAAGAGGATGGCACGAAGAAGACTTACATCACTGACTATGAATTCATGTATTCAATAGCCATCAAGCAAGTATGTAGTTTGTGCTGGGCACTATTCTAAACACAGGAATGTATCAGTAAACAAAATAGATGGTTCTATGAGAAAACATATGCAAAAGTACTTAGGATAATATGCCCAGGACATGTTAGTCACCTAAGCAATGCTGGCTAACTAAATACAGGTAGAGGTGAATTTGTTCATCCAAATCTTTAACAAAAATATGGACCAAGATAGAGTCCTTTTGCGAGAGAACTAACCAAGGAATTTAAATAACAAGCTTTTGAGCTGATAGAATACTCGTAAGAAAATGAGAAAATAGCTTTAGATCTCAATGAATACCACCTCTTAATTGTGCAGAAAAGTTAAAAACAGAAAGCCAAGTAGACTTACCCAGTTACTAAACTAATTCAGTGAAAAACTGAGTCAAAATTAAAACCCAGTCCTCCTACTTTCTACTTTGATTTTCATTACACTTTTTAAGTCTCACTCCCTCTCTGACACAAAGGCTAAAAATATTAACACTGTAATTTCTCTTTCCTCTACTTCTGCCTGGCCCTTTGCCTCCAATTTGCCACAGACTATACATGACTCCCTACCACTTTATTTTCATCCAATAAAAACTATCCCTGTTTAAAAGATGTTTTGGAGGAGATTTATTTTAGTTACCAAGATTCCAGAGTATTTCCTAAGCCCCACCCCCCAAAAAAACTCTCCAATGACACACAGTTCTATGTATCATATACTTTCCCATCTGGAATTCATGTAACTTGTGAGGAAAAGCTGCCAAGTTGAAGTATCAGCATGTCGATGTTGCTGATGAAGAACATTTACAGTAACTGACTTTGTAGATGTTAAAATGAGAATATTTCAAAAACCAGTAAAACAGAGGGCTATTTTGTTTTCTATAAAACCTTCAGGAAATAAATCTATTCTTCTTTTTTTCAATCATTACCAGTATTTTCATCACCATGGATGGTAGCAGATTCATTTCTTATTTTTAGTATAGGAGCCAAATTGCAAATATGTTGAAAATGCCAGTTACAAGAAATACTCACTGAAACACTAATTAATTTTCCCTTTTTCTTTTTGTGTATTTCATAATGGTTTAACAGGGCTCTCACACTGTTTCAGTGAATAAGCATTCTACTTCAAACCATCAATAGAGCAGAAGTTTGGTTATCTAATATTTCAGTTATGCTATCTGACAAAATCAACCATCTTATCTTTTGGCTTTCAAGCTTCAGACTCTTAAGTTCTGGCCGAATTCCCTTTCAAGATGTATTTCTTTTTCAATCCTAGAATGTCCCTCGATTCCTAGTTAAAATCTTCCACTCTGTTTGATAATTGATGTTCTACCCTTATTTTTTTAACTGCCCTTATCCCCCAAATGTTACACATCCATACTAGTGTATCTGTAATTGTGCAGCACTCTTATCTTCTTGAGTCACTAACATGAGTAAGAAAGCAGTAAGGAGGCATGGCATGAATTTGAGCAAACTCCGGTAGATAATGGAGGACAGAGGTGCCCGACATTCTGCAACCATGGGGTCGCAAAGAGGCGGGCTCAACTGAACCACAACAAACGATCAGGGAATAAACACTTCATTTGAATATTAAACTTCTACTTCCACCGACCAGTAAAAGCAGCCAGAACATGAGGGGCCATTCTAAACCTCTGGATTTCATTCCAGCTCTTACTTACTCTGGGCTTTCCTGGTGGCTCAGTGATAAAGAATCCGCTTACCAACGCAGGAGACCCAAGAGAAGGGGGGTCGATACCTGGGTTGGGAAGATCCCCTGGAGTAGGAAGGAATACCAAACCAACTTCAGGGCCCACAGCACAAACCAAGTCCTAAGTGCTCCACAAGCTTCAAGTATGAACGTGCCTGGGCGATCTCAACCAATGCCAAGCATTGCTTTTTTCAAATTCAGCAGAGCTGATCCAGTTTTCCACATCCTGGTTTGGACATACGTATCTTTAAGTACTGATCAGCAGTCCTGTCTTACAGGCTGCAAAATTCGGAGACCGAGACAGTGCCAGGCGCCTCCAGAGTAGGTACCCACCCAGACTATTAACAGCTCTGGTGAGAAGTCTGATGCTCATGGTTCTCTTCCATCTTCCCAACCGCCCTACGAAGCAGGTGCTACTCATCACTCCTATTTACAGACTCTTACAGACAGGTTCGGGGGGTCAAGTGGCCCGCCCTGGTCACGAAGGTGGTATGAAGGGCATCGACCAGGACTCCCTCCGAACCGGACGCGGCCCCCTCCCCAACATCACACAAAGGGGTGCCACTAGCATCCCCATCAGAGCGGCCCCGGAGGCAGGCAGGGAGCGGAGACACCTCGCCCCCAACCCAAGTGGAGGCCACACCCGCCGAACCCGCGTTGGGGAGTGGCGGGGGGGGGGGGGGGGCAAGGTGAACT
>NW_011494680.1:9342651-9343066 GCF_000754665.1 Bison bison bison
CCTCAATGGCCCACCCGGGGAGGCGGAGCCTCGAGCAGCCGTTCTTCCCGAGCGACGCGGGAGGGAAAAGCCAAGCGCCGGCTGCATCCCGGACAGTGTTTTGTGCTACACCGCTCGTCGTCCCGCCCTTTCCTGTACCGCCCTCCCGAACCACTTCCGGCGGCAGCTACTCGCCTGCGACCAGCTTGAGCCGTCCCGGGCCGGTTCGTGCCCTGCAGCAAGGGGTTTTTCCTCCGTCCGCCCCTCGGCCCCGGGCAGCCGAACCGCGACGGGGTGGCCGGCCCGCGTCGTTTGCAGCGTGGCCGCCTTCTCTGAGGCGCTGAGATGTACTGCAAGAAGTGGAGGCCTGTGGCGGAGATGTGTCTCTTCCTCGAAGACCTGCGGGAGGGCTCGCGCATCCTCTGCCTCTGCTCGC
>NW_011494680.1:9343400-9380499 GCF_000754665.1 Bison bison bison
TGCAGACCCGTGGTGATGGAGCCCTAGAACCGCGGCCAGCGCGTCCAACCCTCGGGTACCGTGATGCTTACGAAAAAGGGGAAAACGTTGTCGGGCGTCAGGGGGTGGTCGCCTGCGGCCCTGAAGTAAAGGAGGAAATCTGCTCTGTGGGCTGTTAGGGGAAAACGTGGTGGCCGGTGGGTGTTATTTTACACTCGCCACCTGAGAGGACGGTTACAAGCAAGGGGAGTGAAATGCGAATGAAATTGATCAGGGATGTGACGTCACACGGTGAAGGTTTGAAGATGACTGACTTTTGGTTAACATCTTTTTTTAAAAAAAATGTTAGGCTTCCCTGGTGGCTCAGATGGTAAAGGATCCGCCTACAATGCAGGTAACCCGGGTTCTATCCCTGGGTCTGGAATATCCCCTGGAGAAGGAAATGGCAACCCACTCCAGTATTTTTGCCTGGAGAATCCCATGGGCGGAGGAGTCTGGCGGGCTACAGTCTGAGGTCGCCAAGAGTCAGACACGCCTGAGCGACTAACACTTTCTCTGGAAACTGAAGAAAGTGAAATATGCTTTCTGGTATTACACCCATGTGATGTTGTCTAGTGGTGATCCCTAGGATTTCATACAAAGCATAACAAAGTCATTTCCCCTGGGCATTTTTCCCCACAACACATGCTCAAGCCAGAATTTAAGAGCACTGTCCTTAGAGACAGAATATCTGGTTTCACATCCCAGCTCTGGGGCAAATGAGCTGTGTGGGCAGTGGGCAAGTCAAAACATCTCTATGCTCCCCTTTCAGCCGTTTCAGAAAGGATTCCCTTTCCTTTTGACTGCTTTCATGAATGCATGATCCCTTTACAGTAGAGAAATGGCTACTTCCACTTCAGAGATTTCCAAGAGTCATTTACTCGCGTGTATTTTGACCACCCACGTGTCTGGTACTGTGAGAAAAAGCCGACTTAGAAACGGTTGTGACTGTCATTGTATTCAAGGTATGATGATGAGCTGCTTGGCCAGGCCTCTTAGAGGGCAGTGTCTTCCTGGCGTCCCTCCACTGCAGGTCTGGTCTCCAGCCTTACAATTCAGTTCAGCAGTTACAGTTCACTTGGTCTTTATCATATCCCAGGTCCAGCTGTATGTGTGTATGTGCTTACTCGCTCAGTCGTCTCCCATTGTGATCCTGTGGACTATAGCCCACCATGCTCCTCTGTCCATGGAATTCTCCAGGCAAGAATACTGGAGTGGGTTGCCATTACCTTCTCCAGGGGATCTTCCCAACCCAGGGATCAACCCTGCCTCTCCTGCATGGCAGGCAGATTGTTTACCAGCTGGGTCACCAGGGAAGCCCACCAGGTCCGGATGACACGTCCCAAATCACTCTGTTTTGTGAACTGAGTTACACTTAGCAAACTCAAAGATTGCTCTATAGAGATCTCTTAGGTGTAACAGGAAATTCTTCGAATACTCAGCATCAGAAATGCACCTTCCCTGGTGATGAGCAGTCTTAGAGATGTTTGAAAGTTGCCCTAAGTGGGAAAAAGAATTTCCATAGAAATGTGAGAGCTGGCAGTCTTTCTCCCTCAGATCATCTGTAGCTTTGGGGTAGACTGGTGACAACCTTGGACACCTGTCTCCCTTGCTCCTTAGCCACGGACAAGGGTCTTCTGCTCCATCCCCTGGACCTGGCACGGCCTACTAGGCTGCCCCAGGCTCCAGAAGGCAGGCAGGCAGGCTGCCACTGTGGGCAGCCCAGAGCTCCATGTCGTTGGGTCTTGGCAGGCACACCACTGAGGCCCTTTTGTGGCTGCCCTCCCACCCACTGGGGCCCCAAGTTGTTGGGGGTCAGAGGGCATATTGCTAATTGCATTTCATCCCTTCCCCGTTCACTGTCCTTCTAAGTCACCATCTACATTATATCTCATGAAGTACCAAAAAATAAATAAACAGGGAATATGAAATACATCAAGTGTACAAGAGTTTTGTTTTGTTGGATTTATTGTTACTCCATTAGAAAAGTTGTATTAGCTCTTCTTGCAGATGGCCTTGTCGTGGCAGATACAGGGGAATGTACTACAGCTTGATTTCCTGGTAGAAAGATAAGAATAAAATCCACCCCCCTTTATTTTAAGTGTTCTGCTAGGTTTATTTTGGTTATGAAATTCCTCTCTCAGTAAAGAAAAAATTTTAAAGATATGTAAAGAAAAGTTTTATCTATTCACGGTTTTTAAAACTCACTGAGACCAAATTGTTTAATCTTGATTTATGTTTCAGTTTAGTAAGAACTTCATTTTATGTTAGTCTCCAAAACCAGCTCAGACCATGACTGTCTTGTCTACTAGTCCTATTTGCAGGTGAAGTAGTGTCTGCACATGGGTTTGTAAATCTGTAAGATAAATCTTCTGACATTTATGCTGACTTCTTACTGCAAATTTATAGAATCTTTCCCTGTTTGTATATCACAAGGAGGATCAGATTCTTCCCCCAATATCCAGAGCTGCCACTTAACTTTAATAATTAGTAGTTATCATTATAGTGTGCCTTGTATAGGATTATACCAAGTGTTTTACATGTATGGTCAATCCTTGTTAGAACCCTGTAGCTATGTATTATCACCTCTGTATTACAGATAAGAATAATGTGTTAGCAGAGAGCTTTTCTGTTTTTTACCCTTGTTATTAATCTGTGCTGCCTTACCCTTGTTTTTGCTCTAGTTTAATTTTGTCAGTATTGACTCTTTACTTTGCTTCACAGAGATCGGAAATTGTACAATTTGGGACTAAAAGGCTACTACGTTAAAGATGATGACAACAGTGCAGGTAATACGGTATGAAGCCGTATAGCCCTTTTTTACTAAAATTAGCCATAATACTGTGTAGAGAAGATGCGGAAGCGAAGCAGGGAGGTTATTTGACTGGTCGTAGTTTAAGTACTTGCCTTATTTGGGAAAGCTTACTTGGCTGCTCATGCATGGTGTGCTTAAGTTTCATGTTCTCGGATCCCAGTGCACTGGCTTGGGTTTTGGTTTGCTGGGTTAGGCTCCCCAGGCATTGGAGCCACCTCACTCTTACGGCCTCCTTGTTTCAGTCCTTTAGCAGTTTTACAGGTAAATGGTTCAGGGTCAACTCCAAGTGAACATCCACAGTCTGGCCTGAAGTAAGGTGGCTACCATCTGTATTAACTCTCCCACGTGACAAGTAGAATCTCGTCTACACTTTGAGCCTCACCCGAAAACCACCTGGGTCTCTGTCAGACTTCCCTGTCAGGACCCCATTTGTCCCTTCCACATGGATCTTTATGTTCCTCCAGACACAGAGGGAAGACTACAGCCCAAGGTATAGGTAAAACCAGCACAGGTGGCGTGTCATGTGCCCTGAGAAATTCCCCAGCTCTCACGTGACAGAGCCATCATTGCATCGTCACTTACCCACCTGGTAGAATGTTTGGTTGTGTTTCAGTGTGACACTATACAAGTAAGATTCCTCTAGACCCTAGGGTCCCACGGAACTTGAGGGAATATGCATAGCCCGAGGGAGCTTACGGCATATGTAGCTGATCCATCTTCCCTGTTTGCGCTCCTGAGCCTCCATGAGTTCATTACGTGGGCTGGCGAGTGGAGTCTCCTTTAATACCTAAATCGGTATCTTTCCCCCTTTGGCTTTTAGTAGAATTTCTGCCCATAGGATCTCCTTTTTTCAGGCTTCATCTGTGTAGTGTAAGATTTCCATTCTGTTGCCTAAGATTATTTAGCTGCGGTGCAGCTCAGCCCTAGTTGAGTATGCTCATATAGAGTGTTTGTCTCACATTTTTTAAATAGAGCATTTGAGTGGCTTTTATCCAATTAGTGCTATGATCTACTTTTGGATAACTGTAATAGGATAAAGTAAAACTCGTTTTGTTGTAATAAAACAGGTTTTCTCTAATCAAGGAGCTTGAAAGGATCTTCCAGTTCAGTGGATTTCAGACCTTTTTAATAGTGAAACCTTTCATTAAATGAACTTTCCCACAGAGTCCCAGGCTGTAAATGCCAGTTGAGATTGAAGTACCCATGAAGGGCCTAAAGACCTGCCTCTCACTTCTCTTATTACCAACTCCTAAAATAACTCCCCAAGTCATCATGTTAAACCCACTGCTCTAGTGCAGCGGTGCTGCAGATGGAAATGTGGAAATGGGGCTGTTTTCCCCAGGGCCTCCCTGCTGTGTTCCCTCACACATCCTCAGTCCCAGCACAGTGCTGAGCAGGAGGAGGCACTCTGTGCGGTGAGCTGAGTGGGCAGCTGGGTGGACAGCGGCAGGCGGAGCCACACTAGAAGCTGTCTCCTGGCTCTAGGAGGCTGTTTCCTCACTAGTCCACAGTCCCACCAATTCCTTTTTTCTTCCTTTTATTTTTCTTCCCCTTAAAAACTGTCACATTTGCACACCTTTACTTTGAGCAAGTCATGTAGTAATTCTGGATCTCGAGTTCTTTTTCATTAAAATGAGGATGATAAAACTTGCATTTAAATCTTCTCTGAAACTAAGCTAACATAACAACCACTGTGTGTAGGCGAACAAGCCACGGAAGAGGAGGAAGGCGGCCACTCCCAGGGCCCTGCAGAGCCTCATGACAACAGATGCCCAGACCCAGATGAGAGTGAACTGGATTCCGAGGCTGAACTCATGAGGAGTATGGGATTGCCCCTTCAGTTTGGTAGGATGTCCGCACATAAGAATTTTGAGGTAAGTATTAGTTTACTTTAATTGTTTGTTTCTTAATTTTCTTCATAAAATATCACATGGAATTTTTTTTTACCCCAAATCTAATGCTTTCTTGAATTAGGACACTTCCCAGGTGGTGCTAGTGGTAAAGAATCAGCCTGCCAACGTAGGAGACATAAGAGACACTGATTTGATCCCTGGGTTGGGAAGATCCCCTGGAGAAGGGCATGGCAACCCACTCCAGTATTCTTGCCTGGAGAATCCCATGGACAGAGGAGCCTGGTAGGCTACAGTCCATACGGTCGCAGAGTCGGACAAGGCTGAAGCGATTTAGCACACACACATACACCTGTTTTTAAATGTATGTACGTATTTATAAGATAACTAGAACTTATGGTTCTGGTTGTGATATGTCTCGTGCGTGAGGATTCCTCTTTTTAGAAACGTAGATAGTACCATTCACTTGTTTGTGTCATTAAAACCCAGATTGGGAGGTTAAGGGTATTTTGTTTAATGTCAAGATAGATTTAGATTCTACCTATTGTTATAGTTTCTGAAGTGCAGTTTATATTCAAGTTATTTTTCTTTGTAGGAATCTATGAATA
Source organism: Bison bison bison (assembly GCF_000754665.1). NCBI lineage: Eukaryota > Metazoa > Chordata > Mammalia > Artiodactyla > Bovidae > Bison > Bison bison. The sequence goes on from NW_011494680.1 coordinate 9,348,692, forward strand.
CTAGAAACAAAGTTAAAATAATGAAAAAGAAAAAGAAAAAACATCAAAAGAAGTACTTAGATGAGATTAAGAGAGAATCTTGGAGACAATGTGAAGAAGATGACGTTTCGGCTTCGGACGATCCTTCTTCATCTGAGAATGAGAACACTAGAAAGTACAAACTTCAAAGCCAAAAAGGCACTGAGGCTGAAAGTTTTCCCGTTGAAAACACAGTAGGTCCAAAGCTGGAAATTACAGAGATGTGGGAAAAGTACTGGAATGAATACGGTGGAGGACTGCTGTGGCAAAGCTGGCAAGAGAAACATGCAGATCAGACCCTGTGTCCAGAACCATGGAATGTTCCAGACACAAAAGAGGAGTGGGAGCAGCACTACAGTCAGATGTATTGGTACTATCTGGAACAGTTTCAGTACTGGGAAGCTCAGGGCTGGACTTTTGATGCCTCACAAAGCCAGGATACAGACCCTGGTGGGTCTGAAATAGAAGTTGACAACAAGAAAGATGAAAATCACATGAAAGCAGATGAACTTTTTTCTCCACCTTTATCTGTTGGCAGCGAAAGCTCTAATTCAAGTGATAAAGATCACAGTGAAATTCTCAATGGAATTAGTAACCTAAGTCTGAATTCAGAGAAAGTAGAACAGAGACAACTAGATCCCTCCCTAAGTTGTGATGGACGTCAGTGTTTGAGTGAAGTTCCCAGCAGAAGAGAATGCCCTGCTTCTGGCCACAGTGAACCGAGTCATGGAGGAAACACGGAAAGCAGCTTGTCTGGGAGCAGAAGCACAGACCAGCCAGCTCAGGGTAAGACTGGCCTAGATTTTTTGGTGCTTGCCTTTTTTTAATTTCCGTTATTAAGAGCTCTATTAGAGACCATTAGATATATTTTCCTCTTAAGACGGAGAAGGCAATGGCACCCCACTCCAGTACTCTTGCCTGGAAAATCCCATGGACGGAGGAGCGTGGTAGGCTGCAGTCCATGGGGTTGCTAGGAGTCGGATACAACTGAGTGACTTCACTTTGCCTTTTCACTTTCATGCATTGGAGAAGGAAATGGCAACCCACTCCAGTGTTCTTGCCTGAAGAATCCCAGGGACAGCAGAGCCTGGTGGGCTGCCGTCTACGGGGTCGCACAGAGTCGGACACGACTGAAGTGACTTAGCAGCAGCAGCCTCTTAAGAAAAGTTGTTTTTAATTAAATGTGACCATGCCATCTATAGAGTTACTTAGATTAGGATTTCATCAAAGTGTGACAGCTAACAGATGTCACAGAGGTAACTTTGTGGATTAATTTGTATAGATTTGGACAGCCATGAGCAAAAGTAGTGTCATAGTTCACTTTTTTTTTTTTCACTTTGCCTACCCCCTGGCTTGAGGGATCTTAGTTCCCCAACCAGGGATCAAACCCAGGCCAGAACAGTGAAGGCATGAAAGCACCAAATCTTAACCTCTGGACCACCATGGCATTTCTTAGAGTTGACATTTCAAGTAGTTAGATCATGGGAACTTTCAGACTTTCATAGACCTAGCTGAGAATTCTGTATGTGGATACACAGAATAAATAGGTGTGGTCTGCCATGCAGTTCTTTGCAGGAAAGGCCCTGGAAGATGTTGATTGTCTTTGGAAATGACAGAAGAGTTGTCAAACCAGGGACAGAAACTCACTGTGATACCTCCACCTCTTTAGATTCACAGGAGTCCTCAGAAGCAAACACAGTCAGAGACAGACCCCACCGCAGTGGGACTGATGGGGACGAGAGTGGAGACGATCCGCCTGAAGAGAAGCGAAGCAAACTCAAGAGGAGGCGAGTCACTCACCACCTTTCTCTCCAGCACACACCAGCACTCTTTAGAACTCGGGAGCTTACTGCAGGAGAGCACACCTCTACCTGCTCTTTCCGAACAGCACATGTTCTTGCTAACTCCTCAGTTTCTACTGGTCCTTAGAGGCAGAGACTATTGTGTGTACTTATATTCTTGGGACCTCGTAGGTTCTACATACACATACAGTGAGCTTAACTTAATTTGTAAGAGTTATTTCTCATCATTTTCATTTGTTACTGTCACCCACGTAGTAGAGGTCACTAGAAGATTTCCACAAAAGGTGGTGATGGTGGCTCAGTGCTAAAGAAGCCGCCTGCAACACAGGAGACATGGGTTCCATTCCTGGGTCAAGAAGATCCCTGGAAAAGGCAGTGGCAACCCACTTGCTGGGAAATCCCATGGACAGAGGAGCCTACTAGGCAATAGTCCATGTGGTCGAAAAGAGTGGGCCGTGACTTAGTGACTAAACAACAACGCTGAGTTACTTAATATCACTTACATCAGAACCTTCTTAACATTATTTTTTCTTCTGTATTTCCTTGTTTGCTTTTAAGGAAAACCTCTAGAGATATCACCTAGGAGATTAGTTAAGGCTACAGGTGAACTGGTGTTTTTCCGAAAGAAAATGGAGAAATCTTTATTTGTACCATGTTCAGGAATAGAGATAATTACTTGACTTAAGATTTGAATGCTTGTTACTGTGTCCCAAACACTGCTAGGTAATTGATCTCATTTGGTAAATCCTGATTGAACTGCACTTCTTCCTGTCTTTCTGGGTTTGTGATGGGAAAGTTTGCATGGGTTGACTTTTAATATTTGCCTGAACTAGTGGACTCTATAGTTAATGGCTTATCACTGTTTGCCTTGTTTGTTTAGTCATGAGCTGGACCTCGATGAAAACCCGGACTCAGACTTTGACAACGATGGTTCTCTTCTAGGATTCAAGCACGGCTCAGGGCAAAAGTAATGTTCCATCAACGCTGTTGTCTTCTAGAAATCTTAAACCACTAAGCAGTCCTCAAGCTCTCTTGATACTCAGATAGGGAATGGTGGTTACATATTTCATGGCATTTGAGGTGTTACAGTCAAAGCACTAACCTCTCTTATTAGTAAGAATTGTAGAGCTAACACTGTGCAGTTGATATATTCACATTATTAACTCAGTGTTAATAACTAAAATCCAGTGTTTTTAGTCTACAAAATTGTAATCATCTCTTTGTACTCCAAGCCATATAATCATTTAAGGCTAGAGTTTATAGAAGTTAATAATATAAAGGGTTTTCCTGATAACTGCCACATTTTAAAATTCCTGGCAGAATTTATTTCTAGCCACATGTAATTTCATTGAGAAATCACTTAGGTAGCTCTTGCTGGTATATATTCAGAGATTTATTCTGTTACCTGGAATTTAACTTAACTGTTCTTCTATTTGGAGCACACAATTTCAGTAAAAGAGAAGGGTAAGATATACTTTTTATTAAGTTTATAGTATGGGTGGAAGATACACTTGACATTTAAAGCCAAACTCTTCAGAGTTTAAGTGCTGAATTGTATGTTATACTATAGGTCCCTAATAGTCTGTAGGAGAGGCAGTTAGTGAGGCTTCAGAGAGTCAATGAAGGCTTCACAACGGACATTTGTCTTCTAGGACTGGAAAAATTCACATGGTTAGATCAGCAGATGTTCTCTAGTTAACTTTAGTAATGGGGGTTTACTTCTTAGGTGAGTTCAGATTGATTTAAGAATCTAGTGGCCACTTTCAAGATAATTTGAAGATATCCAGAACAGGGTTAGAAGAGCTTTGGCATCACCTTACTGTGAAAAAAATTGTATTTTCCCCAGCGAACATTGGGATTATAGTTTCCTGCTGTTTCTTTGTTACATTTTACAATATAATTTCTCCTTTCTGTTTTAGGTAAGATGTGTTGATATTATTCCCACCATTGGTGTTTCACATTTCCTTGAGAATTAATCTACAAGCTAGACCTTAAAAAGTCCTCTGCAGTCCTCTGCATGTTTAACTTTATTTTGTAATTTCCATAATTTAAAAAAATGAAATAAAAGTATTGACTGCTAATAGGAAATAGTGAAAATTGTTAGTTTCTTCTCTTTTCGTATAAAGAAATCCGTAGACCCTCATGTCTGAGTCCACTCCTTTTGGTTTGGTCACAGATATGGAGGAATTTCAAACTTCAGTCGCCGGCGGGTCAGGTATTTGCAGAAGAACATGAAGCAGAAGTCAAAGTCCTTGGACATGAGACGACAAATCAATATGAAAAACAAGCACATCTTCTTCACTGAAGAGTCAGAGAAAACTGGTTTTAAGAAAAGCAGAACTTTGAGTAAGGTGTGTGTAACATTTGCTCCATATTTACAAACCTAGTCTGAGTTTGTGACCCTGGCCGCTTAATTGTTGTTTGTGAATGAGAACCCTGCTTCTTCTGGTGGTGAGGGCACCAAAAATTCTGTTCCATTTGCTTCCGCAAGGCTTTTATTGTGTGAATGGAATTTGCAGAATAGGTAATTTGGGGGTGGTCTGATGGGGATGTTTGAAATCTACAAAGTAGTAACATGTGGAGCAGTAAATAGGGGATGTTGTCTGATGTGTGCAGTGATGTCTCATCTGTTTCAGGCTAAGTACCATCCTGGAGGCCTGATTTCTGACAGCAGCTACTGTAAGCCTTAATTTTGAGGTCACCTAGAGGTGATTGGGGAGAAGGCAGTGGCACCCCGCTCCAGTACTGTTGCCTGGAAAATCCCATGGATGGAGGAGCCTGGTGGGCTGCAGTCCATGGGGTCGCTAAGAGTCAGACACGACTGAGCGACTTCAATTTCACTTTTCACTTTCATGCATTGGAGAAGGAAATGGCAACCCACTCCAGTGTTCTTGCCTGGAGAATCCCATGGACGGAATAGCCTGGTGGGCTGCAGTCCATGGGGTCACACAGAGTTGGACACGACTGAAGCAACTTAGCAGCAGCAGCAGCAGCAGCAGAGGTGATCAGTCTTAACTTTGCAGACAAGTTCAGCCTACTGTCACGAGCCCTACAGCTAACTTAGTGACTCACAGTGTTAACTGGAGCACACACATCCCCTCTCGGATTTTGCTATACCAGCCTTCTGAGTACCTAGGAAACAAAAGTAATTAGAGTTGCTTTTGCTTCGTTTCTTGAGTGATCCTCCTCTGTTATAGAAAAAGAGCTCCATCCAGTGAGCAGTTTCGTGTCTGCCACCTCTGGGGCAGCTCTGTAGAGCAATGAAGCAAAGTCTCAAGCCCCATGATGACTTTGTTTTACCCTTTGTGTACATTATCTTTCCTTAACTTCACCATCCTTTTAAAACATCCTACAGATTTATCGCTGGTTTTATTTTTACTGTATTTCAGATTGCTTGGTTTGTGGTGTTATTTTACTATGTGAGTGGCCCTGGCTATATCTGGAACAAATTTCCTAGTACCAGTTTGATCAGTCTAACAGGTCTTCCTAAACTGTGTTGGATGTGGTAGTCCCGTACATTCGTCCATAGCTGAAGAGCTGAAACATAACTGCTGTGTGTGGCTGAGAAAGTAAAATCAGTGTGGCTGTTGTGCCCTTAGTATCCGATTGGTTCCCAAAGGAACCTCCCAAAGGAAGGTTCTGGGTTGTGGTCTCCGCCCATTGCCTCTCTGTCACTCTTATTCTCATCTCTTGACTCTTAGGAAGATCGGGAAGATCTGTTACGAAGAATATTCACATTAGAAAATTGCATGAAATTGTGCATCATCTGACCTTGAGCCTTGTTTGCATTTCAAAGAAGAAACCTGTTTCTTAGGAATCACTTTACTGACTCTGCTGCTTCATTAGAAGGCAGCTCACATTTTCTTTAGACGGATTGACACTAAATCTTTGCAGAGTTCTTCTCTGATGCTGAGTACCATTTAACATAGATCAGATAGTCTGGGCCATTGCAGAAAATTCTGTATAGTTGGAAAAACTAAAAGTTATGGCTCAACAGTAGGTGAGTGCATTTGTAATGGTAATGTATATTACGGTTATATTGTTAGAAGACCTAATGGAAAGTTACTGGAACAGAGACCTTTATCCTCTTAGTGTTGATTGCATGCAGGAAGGTCATCGTCTTGTGTTTAAGTGAGGTCATGGTATATCCAGGTAACATTTAGGTTGGAATTACATAACTTGTATGATGTAATGTACATATCTGAGCTAATACTGTGACGCAGCTTGTCAGGTCAAAAATGGTAAAGCAGGTAGACATGTTCTTTGTAACAAAGAATTAATTCATGCTTGTAACATTTTAACATTTCAGGTAGAAAAATTTCTAAAATGGGTTAAGGAACCAGTGGATGAAGAAGCATCGCCAGAGTCGGTTTCTCATAACAACATGCAAGACACTTGCACAAGCAGTGGCTCAGAGGAACCAGAAGTGTCTGTTGAGAAGGGGGATGACCCGGTGGAAATGAGTGAGGCAGAACCTGGACAGCATCCTGCTGTGTGTCCAGCCGGGGAAGTGGGAGCAGAGACGCATGACGGGACCAGCCCAGAAGCCGCCGGGACAGATACAGAGGGCTGCGTGCCCCAGGCTGCTTCGGACCCTTGCCAGGAAGAGGCTGAAGGTGAGAATGTGCTCACACTGTCACGGGCGGAAGGTCATTGTTCTCAGTGTGCCTTTCCCTCGTTACCGTTTACGATCATCTACACCTCCAGACTCAGAGCCCCCTTGGCTGCACAAGCACGGTAAAATAAAAAGTTAACTCACATAGGGAGCTATTGGAGCACTTCCATCGATGCCATTAGACTGGCGTCTGCCACCACACTGCTCTGTAGGCTGCGTGTTCTGGAGCGCAGCCCCAAATTCTAGTTATTTGATGTAACCACACTTTAGATAACTTCACCTGTGATTTCCTCTTTCTTTAGTCACCATCTGTATTGGTTCTGTTCTTTTGTTCTAGCTGAAAGTCAGAAAAAGAAGAAAAAGAAAAAGAAGAACAAAAAGGAGCTGAATCTGCCCCCTGACATCGCTGCCGTGCCTGAGCTTGTGAAGTACTGGGCTCAGAGGTACAGGCTCTTCTCCCGTTTCGATGATGGCATTAAATTAGACAGAGGTAACGTGGATGTGTAATTTTTAACTTCGTTTTGAAATAATTTCAGATTTATAGAAAAGTTATAAGAATTGTAAGAAACTTTCATATCCCTTCTACTCAGATTGAGCTCTTTCTACCGTTTTGCCACATTTGCTTTGTCATTCTGTGTATGTGTGTTTTCTGATCCAGCTACTCCTACCCCTTAATACTTTGGTGTATATTTTCTAAGAACAATGATGTAACAGTGATAAGGTTAGAAGTTTAACATTGTTACCATGTTATAATCAATAAAGTAGTGCTCTCCTTTCATCAATTATCCTAATCATGTCCTTTGCAGCATTTTTTTCCTTCCCGTGTAGGATCGTATATTACATTTATTTTCATGTTTCTTTTCCTTTAATCTGGGACAGTTCCTCAACCTTTTTGCCTTTCATGACTTTGACATTTTCTAGAGAATAGCTGCCAGTCATCTTCCACAGTGTCTCTCAATTTGGATATAAACGTGTTTTTTAAACTCAGACTCAGGTTTATTCTGTATTTTTAGCACAATTGATAGATGATTAAACAGAACATCTGATGAGCAGAAAGCTGTAAGTTAATCAGTTAACACTGGAAAGTTTGAATTCTTTCTCCAGCTTTCCTACCATGACCTTAAACAGCTAGCTTATACTCAGTTGCACAAACTGATGCTTATTTTCGTGTTGGCGCTACTTAAATATTTCTACCGTTTATTTATTATATATTATTTATTATTAATATTTATTAACTGTCAAAATCAGGAGGTACTGATCTGTGGTGGAGTTTCTGGGGTTCCTTGAACCTCTTAAAATTATTTGTAAAATGTTGTATATCAGGGAGCATACATAGAGTTTGTTGGGGAAATAAGACTGGATAAAAGCTGATAATTCTATAATAGGAGTTTATGAGTTTATTCTTCTACCAGTGAGGAGCCATTTAAAGTTTTGGTTTAAAAAAGGGAGAGGGAATAGGAAAATTGGTACATCATTTTGTTCAGAGAAATATTCTGAAAAATATAAATTCCTTCTGTTGGACAAGGAGGAGGAGGGCAGTGTCCTTTTCTTGTGGAGTGGACACAGGACTTCATTACTGAAGATGAAGACAACCCTACAGTCGTGTTGTCACATCCTTGCTTTCTGCAGATTTTGCCAAGTGTCTGGTACAAATCTGGTTCATTACTTCCCCTCTAGGAATGAATTAATTGGGAGCCTCAGTGAAGTTTGGGGAGTTGATCAGCTAGAACAGCTACCTTTCTATTTCCCACGATAGGCAGTCAATTGTTACTACTTCAGACAGAAAAATCAGTATTGCTTTCAGTTATTGGAGGCGTTTTGTAAAAGAATCAGGCAAGAATAGAGGTGGTTGGTTGTTTATGTGAAAATTGGGACTGGGGATAGTACTGCTCCATTTATAACAAAATTTGTAGACCTTTCTTTCAAACTGGATAATATATGATTTTTTGAAAAGAGAAACTGAGTTGTTTTTTGGGTATTTATTCAGTAGTATACATCGATGTTTGCTGTGTCTGTGTCTGGCTTGGCTTCTTGACACTGAATGTCCTAACAGAAGCCTTTCCCTTTGCAGAGGGCTGGTTTTCAGTTACTCCCGAGAAGATTGCCGAGCATATCGCGGGCAGGGTCAGCCAGTCCTTGGAGAGTGGCACCATTGTGGACGCCTTCTGTGGAGTTGGAGGAAATACCATTCAGTTTGCCCTAACAGGGAAGAGAGGTAATTGGTCATCAGTGGTTTACTCATTAATTAATTTCAGTTTATTCATCAGACGTTTCATTTTCCTTCAGCCCTATCTTTACTGAAATATAATCATAGATAATTTAATGCCAAATATTTAACAATAATAGTTAGCATATATTAAGACTACACTTTGGGTACTGTTGTGTTTAATATGTATCAGTGTATTTAGTCAATAGTCTTGTGATATGTATCTTTTATACTTTCTGTGTTTAACAAATAAACTGAGAAATAAAACATGCAGTAATTTGCCCAAGATCACACAGACCCAGCTCAGTAGCGGCAAGATTATAACATGATATAAAAGTAAAACTATTAAAATGGGGGAGACTTCTCTGAAAGAAGAGAAGCGTAGATGGTGCAGCAGGGGAGGTGTGGTCCGGCTTTGCCCTCACCTGCTGTATGATTTTAGACTACCTTTAATCTTAATGGAAAGGAGAGATTAAACTGAGAGAATGCTGTGATACCTTTCAGCTTTGACATCCTAAGACACTAAGAACCTTTTAAATATTAGACTGTCCTCATGGTTGTTTGACTTTGGAATCCCAGAAAAGAAAACCTGTTACTGTATATCTGCCAGGAACTGTGTCAGGTAGGTGGTACATGTGCTGTTTCCAGAGATGGGTTGAGGGGGAGGCTTTATGAGACTGGACAAGGTGGCCAGTGGCCGCCATTCCTGGACATTGCTATTCCCCGCGGTATCTCCAGCACCTATCAGCACTTCATTCACCTGCCAGATTGAGTTGCTCACACTCTGTTAGGCCCGAAAACAAAAATGGCTTCCAAGAGAGCACAGGTGAAAACAGGGCGATTAGCCAAATACAGTTGGTGTTGAAAGTCACTTTTTTTCTGTTGAATTTTTGCTGTTGACAGTGTATCTCTACATCTGTCTCCATGCTATCAATTCAGCAGATTAAGCAGCTAAAAAGGACCTTGTCCCTTTTATAAATATGAAAGTTATTTAGAAGAATAGTGTTGTGGATGGATGATTTTGCAACATAGGGTTGGTGCCTGTATTCACTGTTCCAGTGATGTACTTAGTGCATTATTTCCCCAAAGCATTAACAAACCTTGAAACCAACATTTTCTGTAATACAGCTATTTCCTTGTCAACCATGGTGTATGCATCAGGATTGCACTCCGCCCTTGCATACATAAAATATTGCCACTAACATCCTGTTGCACACACAGGTGCACATGAGTAATTTACTGGAAGACATGAGTAAGTCGGAATTAACTTACGTTTGCGTTGCTAATTATGAAATTGAAGTAAATTAAATGAGAGCCTGTGTGGTAAAAACATGACGTCTGTTCCCTCTACCTAAAATGTCTCATTAAACATCACCAGCAGGTGTTTTTGCAACTCTTCTTCATAAGTTAGCTACCTAGGTTTGTCAAAATGTTTTATTTGCCTTTTTGTAGACATTGTCAAATCTGTCTACTTTTGGACATTGCCTCATCTTGAGGAAATTGGTCTTCTGTGAAATCTTAGCATTTCTAAGCTGTCTGTGCAGCCATCACCTTCCCAAGTGTCTACCGTACAGCTCTGACCACAGACCAGGCTTGGGTTGCTGGGTAGCCACCTCACTGGTTACCTTGGCCCAGCGGCCTAAGTGAGACAGCTCTGCAGGCCACATCCTTGGTCTCATTTTCTTGATACAGCCCAAGTGAATCTTCCTGAAAGTGAAAGTAAAGTCGCTCAGTCACGTCCGACTCTTTGCGACCCCGTGGCCTCTAGCCCACCAGGCTGCATCCATGGGATTCTCTCGGCAAGAATACTGGAGTGGGTTGCCATTTCCTTCTCTAGGAAGTGAATCTTCCTAGGTTAGGTGAAATTTTTAAATTAAATTCTCTCATTTATGTGGCCAAATCTCCCTTTAAAAACGCTTTTTAAAAGGGACTTAAACGCACAGAAAATAAAGACTGCTCAGAAGATGCAGTCGTCCATATAACTGACAATCAGTGTCATTGAACTCCTCTTTCTTGTCCTATTTTTAGTGATTGCCATCGATATTGATCCTGTTAAGATCGATCTTGCTCGCAATAATGCAGAAATTTATGGCGTAGTGGACAAGATCGAGTTCATCTGTGGAGATTTCCTGCAGCTGGCTTCTAGTCTAAAGGCCGATGTCGTGTTTCTCAGCCCACCTTGGGGAGGACCGGACTACGCCACTGCCGAGATCTTCGACATCAGCACCATGATGTCTCCTGATGGATATCCTTTGGAAGTCCTAGAGTTCACTCAAACGGTGCTGTGGAGAGGAAACGTCTCTGTGTGTGTGTGTGTGTGTGTGTGTGTGTGTGTGTGTGTGAGAGAAATTAGTGAACAGGAGAGATGTTAGCTAATAGCACTTGATAGATTCCAGTTTGTTTTGCATAAAAATTAACTGGTGATTGATCTCCAAAAGTTATGGCAAATATGAGGTTATATTTCCATTGGTTGCTCTCCAATTGTCCCATTAGAAAATAAGAACTAAAGGGCATTAATTGTTTGGAATTACTGTCTGGAAATCAGGGGTTTCCTCAGGACCTGTTCCTGGGCTCTGGGTGACTGTCCCTTGACTTATCTTCAGCTCACACTGACCTAAGTTGTCTGTGTCTCCAAGTTCTTCCTGTTACTTCTCCAGGTTACTGGAGCAAACCCCTTATTTCAGGAAGACTAGCATGTGTTCCAGAAGGCAATGGCACCCCACTCCAGTACTCTTGCCTGGAAAATCCCATGGATGGAAGAGCCTGGTAGGCTGCAGTCCGTGGGGTCGTGAAGAGTAGGGCACGACTGAGCGACTTCACTTTCACTTTTCTCTTTCATGCCTTGGAGAAGGAAATGGCAACCCACTCCAGTGTTCTCGCCTGGAGAATCCCAGGGACGGGGGAGCCTGTTGGGCTGCCATCTATGGGGTCGCACAGAGTTGGACATGACTGAAGCAACGCAGCAGCAGCATGTGTTATTTTTCTTTTTATTTCAATTCCCCAGAGGAGTCATTTACGGCTCTTAACTGGAATTGTTTTAAATCGCTAATTAAAATTTAGAAAAAGTACAGTAGACAGAGTTACTTGTCTTTATTCTTTACTAGAAAGATGTGGTTATTGTGCTTTCCCGTTCATCCTGTTTTCACAAAAACTAGGAAATAGCAGAAAGAAAGTGTGTGTTTCTAGCTCTCGGTTGCTACCCTAGGATAATCCAATACATAGATTAAACTTCTAATCCCTGACCTGTTAGAGACAGCTCAGTCAGTTCAGTCACTCAGTCGTGTCTGACTCTTTGTGACCCCATGGACTGCAGCACGCCAGGCCTCCCTGTCCATCACCAATTCCCGGAGTTGAGTCAAACTCATCTCCATTGAGTCGGTGATGCCCTCCAACCATCTCATCCTCTGTAGTCCCCTTCTCCTCCTGCCTTTAATCTTTCCCAGCATCAGAATCTTTTTTAATGAGTCAGTTCATCACATCAGGTGACCAAAGTATTGGAGTTTCAGCTTCATCATCAGCCCTTCCAGTGAACACCCAGGACTGATTTCCTTTAGGATGGACTGGTTGGATCTCCTTGCAGTCCAAGGGACTCTCAAGAGACTTCTCCAGCACCACAGTTCAAAAGCATCAATTCTTCGGTGTTCAACTTTCTTTGCAGTCCAACTCTCACATCCATACATGACCACTGGGAAAACCATAACTTTGACAAGACAGACCTTTCTTCTCCTTTAGGTCCCATTCGAGGTACTTTTGGGCTTCTCAGGTGGCTCAGTGGTAAAGAATCTGCCTGTAATGCAGGAGACCCCCGTTCGATCCCTGGGTCTGGAAGGACCCCCTGGAGAAGGGAATAGCAACCCATGCCAGTTTTCTTGCCTGGAAAATTCCATGGATAGAGGAACCTGGAGGGCTAGAGTCCATGGGGTCTCAGAGTTGGACATGACTGAGCAACTAACACACACACAGAGTGCTGTTCCACATCAGAATACACTTGGGTTATGATATCACAGTTGAAGAACATATCTCTGATCAGAAATCAACCGCTGTTTTTGTTACTTTTCCTTAACTACTGTCTACCTTTGAAATTTTCAGACTTGCCCAGAAGATCACTAATAATATTGTTTTCTTTCTTCCAAGAAATGCTGATACCGACCAGGTAAGCCATTACTAAAGATCTTCTATGAACCTCTGGTGTGACTGTTACAGAGACTAGACAGAAAAAGATACAGGGTATTTCTTTGCTTGAGAGCATATTTATGAGAAATGCCTGGCATTCTTTTCCTATTATTAGAAAACTAGAAGTCTCAGCAGTTAAGTCTCCCCATGCCCATTTCATCCTGTTCATCTCCTTGGCTCCCGGCGTACATGACCATAAACAGAACACTCAGGGCTTTTCGTTCCATGTCCTGAAAGGATGAATGTGTTGTGTTCCAGTCTTGCACACCTGACATAGCCAAGATACCTTTACTGAAGCCTGCCTTGAGAATAGGTGTTAGGTATTCCTGAAAATGACAGCCTTGATGGATACACAGACAGATGAAACCTTAATGTGACCAACAGTTTTTTTCTATGGTCTTGAGGTGTAGGGCACTTGACTAACATTCACATATCCTTGTTCTGTTCATATCACAAACATTTATTTTAAACATTATGGTTTTTTCCCTAGAATAATAACTGCTTCACAGCGATCTGAGGATGTCTTGGTTTCATGCTTTCGTTGATGTGTTTTGTAAGCACCTATCACTCCAGTATTCTGTTCTAGAGCATTCCATGAACTATATAGTCCATGAGGTCGCAAAGAGCTGAATTAGCGACTTTCACTTTCATCACATATCTGCTTTGTGCTAAGTATGCTGTTGAGAATCTTTGGTCTTTCATCTTTAAGTTTTACTCCAGCATTGCTGGGTGTTGGTTTTTCCTTTCTCTCCCATTTGGTACTCTGAGAGCTGACTCTCATTGAGCTTTGTTCATCATATTTAACTCTGAAATTATCTCCATTATTTATTCAGCTATGTTCTCACCATCTTTTTCTCTTTATCAGGACATCTATTACATGAAAGTTAATGTCCCATAACTGTATTTTCTGGTGTTTTGTCTCCTTTTCCCTTCTGGGAGATTACTTCTGTCTGTTCTTCATTCCTCACATATATAAATTCTTTCTATCCCATCTAATGTGTTTTTTGAAGAATAAATGAAATAAGTAAACCAGTTTTCACAGTCCCTCCAGCCCATAAATCTTCAAAAATTCTTGTGTCTGTTACTCAGAAGATCCTGCCATAAAGTTATTGTGGAAAGAATGTAAACATTACTAAGATTTGAAAGAAGAACAATAGGTAAAGATGTCATGATTTCCCTAGAGGGGAAAATGGACATCTTTAATATTTGTAAAACGGGGACTTCCCTAGTGGTCCAGTGGCTAAGACTGCTGCCGCTGCAGAGGGCACAGGTTCCGTCCCTGATCAGGGCACTAAGATCCCACAAGCCATGAGGTGCAAACACCACCCCCGCCCCCCCAAAACTGTAAAATGACAGAATCTAGTTTATAAACACACATTCCAGATTGCAGATTTTTCTCTTCTCCTCTACTAACCGGTAACACTTACGTACTGAACATGTTCTTGTGTTTGTTTGTTACACTTTCCCATCTTTGCTTCATCTGCTTAATCTTTGGAATGCTGGGTTTCAGATCTGGCTGCAAATTAAATCACCTGAATAGCTTCTTTTTTTTTTTTTTAATTGTAGAACATTTATGACAAAATTCACCCTAAATCACTCTGAAGCATACGGTCCAGGAGCGTTAAATACATTCGTGTTGTGGGACAGCTGTCAGCACCATGTGCCTCGGGACTTTTCTGTTTTCTGACACTGCAGCTCTGTACCCATCACAGACTGATTCCACACCCGTCCACCACTGCCCCCAGCGCCCGCCTTCTACCCGCTGTGTCTGTAAATCTGACTGCTCGTATATGCCTCAGTGAGTGGAGCCATACGATATTTGTCCTCCTGTGTCTGGCTGTTTTCATTTAGTATACTGTCCTTAAGGTTCATCTGTGTTGTAGCGTGTGTCAGAATCTTCCTTTATTTTTAAGGCTGAATGACAGTCTGTTGTATGCACACGCGTTTTGTTCATCCTGTTACCCGTCTGCGGACATTCAGGGTTGTTTCCACCTTTTGACTGCTGTGGATAATGCCACTATGAACACGGGTGTACACACATCTGGTCAAGTCCTTGCTTTCGGCTTTCTTGGTTATATATCCACAAATGGAACAGCTGGATCAGATGGTGATTCTATTTTTAGGTTTTGGACTGTTCTCCACAGTAGCAGAATGATTTTACATTCCCAACAGTAGTCACAAGAGTTCCAACTTGCCCACAGTCTCAGTAACATTTGTTATTTTGTTTGGTAATAACTATCCTAGTGGGTATGGAACAGTACCTCACTGTGCTTTTAGCTTGTGCTTTCCTAAGTGATGCTGAGCGTCTTTTCATGTGTGTGTCTTCTGGGTATTAACCCTTTATTGGATATATGCTTTCCCAGTTTTTTCTCTCATCCCATGGGTTGCCTCAGAAGTGTTTTTTGTTACTCTTGTTCTGGCCACACCGCACAGCCTGGGGGATCTTCGTTCCCCAACCAGGGACTGAACCTGAGCTCCCTGCAGTGAGGGTGCAGGGTCCTAGGGACTGGCTCACCAGGGAAGTCCCCCTTTACTCTCTCAGTAATGCCTTCTAATGCACAAAATGTTTTCATTTTGATGAAGTTCAGCTTAGCTAATTTTTTTGTTTGTTGCCTGTGCTTTTGATGTCATCTCCAGAAACGATTGCTAAATTCAGTGTCTTGAAGATGTTCTCCTGTTTTCTTCTTGGTACAGTTGTCACTGAGTAGCTTTTTTAAACTACTGATACTCAAATCTACTGGGGAAGATTCTCTCCAGTTTATTTTCTAGGATGAGGCCCACACATGAATTTTTAAAATACCCCAAGTGATTGTCATGTGCAGCCAGAAGTGAGATTCTCTGGGTTAAAAGAAGAGGAAACAGAATGAACAAATCAGTTCTCCTCTGAGTTTTAAGGGGATAATCTTAGATCTTGGTGCTTGTCATCTACTGGTGAGACTTTGTGTCTAAACATCAGGTCTCTCAGGTAGTGTGTGCTATGACAGGAGAAAGAAAAAGCACTCTCTCCTGGCTTTATGTATTTTTATATCAAACTGAATATTAAACCTAACATCTGCTATTCATGTGACTCAGTTCTAGATTCCAAGATAAGGCTGAGTCTATTCCATAATTCTGTTTTTCTTGCATGTAAATATTACACATCAAGAAAAGGAAAAAAAAATTTTTAAGAAAAAATAATTGTACATCATAACTAGTCTCACAGGAGGCTAAATGATCCTTCTATGAAACATTAGATGGGATATTTGGGTACTTGAATGACAATAGGAAATTCACTATCACGAAAGTTTGAGTGAGTACATTTTTTCTAGCTAAATGAACATTTGCCCAAGGACAAAGTGAACTTTTTTTCTTGGATTTTGATTTTCACAACACCTGGCAGAATTGCAGTTGGTAGCTAGCTCATTCACATATTCTACCGCTAGAGGGCGTAATGATACTAGAGAATAATAAAAGTAAAAAAAAAACTTGAAATTTCAAATGCATTATACTGGTATTGAATTTGGATCAAATTACTATAGGAAATCAGCTTTTCTTTTTAAAATTAAAATTATCCACATATAGGATTTTTTCTCCCAATTTTAATCTGTTTGATATATTTTAATAACTTCCGTTTTGAATTTATTTTTAATTGGAAGATGCTTGCTTGACATTGTTGTATTGGTTTCTGCCATCCATCCACATGAATCAGCCACAGGTAGACCACATGTAGGATTTTTTAAATGAGAGAAGAGATGGTACGGCAAGGTTTAGAAAGAGCAGAGTGGCATGCTTGACATGAAGTCGAGTTCATGAGAGTCCAGTCCTTAGTTGTACTTCCTGTCCAAACAGACTGGCGTTTCTTTTGGTAATCGTAGTATATTTTGGTCCAATACCAAAAATATAGCCTGTAATTGGGAACTGCTGATTTTTATCGATTTACTTCTTTCCTTCCCTCCCCTCCCTCCTTCCTCTTCCTCTCCTGCTCCTTACCCCACCCCTCTTAATTTATTAAACTTAAAAAAGGGGAAGGAACCAGATGACATTTTGTCAGTTAAACCTACTAGTGAAAAATAAAGACAGCTGTAAATTGATGGCAATAAGTTTGCTTGAAACAAAATATTATTTATTGCCTTGAACTACATAATTTTTAGTTACATAGTTACAATTTCAACTCCAGAATTCTAACCTTGAAAATGTATGTACTTGTGAAAATATCTTTTAAAAGCACAAAAAGGCTAAGGTTAGAAATCATTTTTAAATAGAACACTTAAAGTAACATACTAATTCTGTTTTAAATTTCTTGCTAAACACTAGGTGGGTGTTTTTGATACTTGCTTTAGTTGTCCATCGTCTGAGTCTCCTGGCTAGAATGAGAGATTCACAAATGCTTCCTTTGGTTTCGTTTTGGTTTTGGTGCACTCCACTGCCTGGAAGAAAAACCCTTAAGCCATTTACTCAGTAGTTGTTGAATAAAATAATCTGTCATAGACCTCAAAAACTCCCATGTAAGACATCTTCATTCCTTTTTCTACCCAAAACCCCCAAGTGCAGGAAACCTTACCTTCTCAGATTCATTTTAATGTAATTCTGTGTATGAATTACAGGGTGCTCTTTTCAGGGAGATTGGTAATATTCCTCCTTTTTAGATTTAGGAAGCCAAACCTCATCTTAATGGCTTTCTGCATTGATGAGCAAGTTACGGGTAGAACTGAGATGTTGCTGCTTGCCTCTGGGTGCTCTGCTCTCCCTGTTCCGGCAGATTTTTTGCTGCTGTTTCAGCTCAGCGCCGCTTCTCTTTACCCACCTCGTCTCTCCTTTCCTTCCTCTTCCTCTCAATCCCCACCCCACACCCAGAGAAGACTTCTGCTTTGCCAGTCTCAACTTTTTTTATGTAAATCATTATTTAAAGGAATGGGAGAAATACTGTGCTTAAGTTATATCTTAATTCATAGATAAATTACTGTGAAGCAATTATATTTTAAATATACTAGTCGATACGCCTTTCATTGGTTAAAGACAAAATTCTTCATTTGCCCTTTCTCGTGAAAAATCAGACTGGCACAAAGATTGCTGTTGTTTAGTCGCTCAGTCATGTCCAGCTATTTGTGACCCCATGGACTGCAGCACGCCAGGCTTCCCTGGCCTTCACCATCTCCCAGAATTTGCTCGAACTCATTTCCATTGCGTCCGCAATGGCATCAAACCATTTCATCCTCTGTTGTCCCTTTCTCTTCCTGCCTTCAGTCTTTCCCAGCATCAGGGTCTTTTCTAATGAATTGGCTCTTTGCAACAGGTGGCCAAAGTATTGAAGCTTCAGCTTTAGCATCAATCCTTCCAATAAATATTCAGGGTTGATTTCCTTTAGGATTGACTGGTTGGATCTCCTTACAGTCCAGGGGACTCTAAAGAGTCTTCTCCAACACCATAGTTCAAAGTCATCAGTTCTTTGGCGCTCAGTCTTTTTTATTGTCCAGCTCATACATCCATACATGACTACTGAAAAAACCCTATGTTTGACAATGCAGACTTTTGTCAGCAAAGTGATGTCTCTACTTTTTAATACACTGCCTAGGCACAAAGATATCAGAATAGAAAACGAAACACTTCTTTCTTCCTGATAATTGCTGCTCTGAGATGACTTCACTATTTTTCACTTCTAGTTTTACTTTAATTACTTTATGCCTTTTTAGTCAATAGTGGGATGTATACGTGCATCTTCTCATTGTAGCAGGTACTGTTTGGCTTCTGCTGCCATCTATCCCTATTGATAAAAACATAGCCATCTCTTTGCATCTCTGGAAGAGGTTGATATCAACATTGTTACTTTCCTAGTGGGACAGCCTCTTTTTTTTCTTTCAGCGTGTACCCTGGAATGACCTTTGCTTCTTCCCTATTTCTGTATCTGTGACATTTTTCTAAGGAGAAGTTGAAGTACTGTAGAATACATGCTCATTGATGATACACAGTAAATTTTACTTCCCGCTGGAAGCTGGTGGAGCACATGTAATACCACTGAGATTAGATGTCTCACCTCCAAACCAGTCCCTGGGACTCTGGGAGCCCTCTGTCCCCTACTCCCTGTCTCCAAACGGCACCTCTCTGTGCAGAACACACAGCTGCAGTGTTTCCGGTTACAAGGACAGGACTGCAGTTCCTGGGACTCCGGAAGCCCTCTCTCCCCCACTCCCTGTCTCCAGGTCTCTGACTCCCAGGCTTCCACTCTGTCCCCCTTTCCCTTCACCCCCCTGCCACCCTCAACAAACTGGTCTCTGGTGATGGTTAGAAGGGAGTGTATTTGCTAGTAATAGACCTGAGAGGTTAGACAAAAGATGCTGGACTAAAATGAAACTTTGTGTAAGGACTTAGGGTAGTAAAGCATTGCTCTTGTGAAGCATCCTTTTGAGGTTAACTCTTCGGAGATGAAGAGTTGGTGGTACTTTTAGCTTCTCAATAACAGGGCCAGTCACCGTATACGAGTAGACCTCAAAAAGAGCAGTATATTTAATCACAGTAAAGCGGGGAGGGGAGACTTAAAAATATACACACGCAAGAGCAGCAGGTGGAGGAGGTGATTCAAGCTGGGAGAACAGCACAGAGCCCACCGAGGAAGCAAGAGTCAGATCACAGAAGCTGGAGCTCCCGTGAGAGATGGACAGGTCTGTCTCGCTCTCTGATATGTTCTATCTTAATAAATAACCTGATATTCGGGAAGGATATGTGGTTCTGTTCCTCTAAGTTCTGTAACTTCTGGCTTTGGAGAGATTAGGTCTTATACAATAACATAGCACTGTGATCCTACCCATAATGTCAAAAGTATCTGAAACAACAAGTATTTCTACCACCAAACACTTCACTAATACTCACCTGGAAAGTGACAGTGAACATTTGAGATGCCTCATTATTTGAAAGTCTTAAAAGCCTGAGTGGTATTGTCTTGATAAAGCATCTGAATGGAAGGTTCATTTTGAAATCATGCTTATGTGCGTATGACTTTCTTCTGTTCCATTTTCAGGTGGCATCCTTGGCTGGGCCTGGAGGGCAAGTGGAAATAGAACAAAACTTTCTTAATAATAGGTTGAAGACAATCACTGCTTATTTTGGGGACCTGATCCGAAGATCAACCTCTGAATCATAAGTGAGGTGGGACAGAGAGACCAAAAGATCATGTAGCAGTCAGATTATCATTCACCAGAGTTACTCTCTGTGCTCACTGATGTTTTGTGCCCAGAGTCTAGTGGGTATTTGTGCCCAAATACACATTTTCCCTCACTGGTACAGTACTATGTGAAATTTGCCTTTAAGCATCCATTTATTTTATAGTTAGTGTTTTTTAAGTTTCTATGGGAAAAAATGAAATACATTTTATAATGTAAAAATTTATATTCTTTTTCTATTAAAACAGCAGTCAGCAGAGGAAGAAAATGTGTCTCTTAATTATTCATCTAAAATGTGTGTTCGGTCATTTTTACAAGTAGGTCAGAATTCATGGACATGGGGCTCTCTGCCCACTGGGGATGTGGGATCTTTATCTTCCAAATAATACAGGCATATTAAACATTAAACAAAACATGGCTTTGGCTGGGATGGAGCCAGGGGATTGAAATAAAGTAGAGGATTTCCAGTAAATATTAGAAAAAAATAAATAAAAAGCAACTGGGTTGGAGAATACAGCAATGCTAACTTTAGTTCTCTTGAAACTTCACAGTTTGCCTTGCAGTACGGTAGCAGTAGAACTGATCATTAAGGATTAAATTAATTTCTTTTTAATCACCATCAAAATCTGTCAGCGTTCTAGGTTTTTATACTTTTTCATCAGGTAGCATTAGCGTCTATACCGTAAACTTGTCGCCATTTTTTAAACAATGGCAGCGTTGGTCATCCACAGCTCTATACATGGCTCTTAGCACTAGAATATGCTTATTGGCCTCTTGGGGTGGGAGACAGGAGGGGTAAAAGCAGATATCCAAAATCACCAATTATTTTTAGTTTTTGTCACTTAACCTTTCATGCATATACTTTGTCCACAATGCATTTCCATGCTTGTATGTTGTTAATATTAAAACTGATTTGTCTTACTGAACATACATGACTGTGTGCAAATAGAACAGGAAGCCTAACCAGGGTTAAAATAGGCCTGCCCGCTGATGGCACAGATATAGCTGACTTATAAAATGACTCACTGATAGATTGCCAGTGGTCCAAAGAACTTATCAAGCAACCCCGTTGTTCAAACAAAATCTTCCTTAGAAGCCAAATCATGTTCTAGTCCAACTCGTTTTGGTCTTTTCTTCTTACTGTGAAACTTTTTAAAAACACTTTTATAAAAGTGAATATATATTCCAACAGTTTAAATACAAAGTTAACACACCTACCCTACCATCCTCCCCTGCCTTGACCCTTCGTCTGCATCTCCATTGCTCACATTTCCACTCCTCTTCCCAAAGGCAATCACTGCTGACACTTTGGTGTGTATCCTTTAAGACACTTCTCTGTTCAGTGTAACCTTGTCCTCACACAGTAGGGTAGGGTGGGATTGGATTGATTTTTGTTTTTAATGTCTTACAAATTTTTCCACATAAATACATATATGTCTTCTAACAGTCACATAATACAAATCTATGAGAATTTCTTTAACCATTACCCAACAATGAACTCATACTGTTTCCAGTTTTTACAGTTGCAGATAGTACTACAGTGTATATTTTTAAGTAGCGTAGGTTCCTAGAAGTGGAATTTTTAAGTCAAAGGTCATGGTTATTTTTTTAAGTGTATCATGTTAGGTTGCCCTACAGAAATGTATACTCTCATTAGCTACGCATGAAATAGACTGGTTTTCCCCACAGCCTCAAAAACATCATATATTTTCACTTCTTACTGTCACCAGTCTGAATAAAGTTATTTTAATTTGCATGTTCTGATAACTAGTAAGTGTGAGCAGTTTTTCATTTATTACCTAAAATACATGTGTTAGGCATCTAATGTTTTCACCAAATGAATAGCTAATTGCTACATCATTTACTATCAAATGAACTAACATTTCTCCATCAATTTGAAGTTTGACCTTTGTGTGTGTGTAATATTCTGTTTGTGAAATTTTTTTTTCCATTGATCACTCATCCATTCTGATGCCATATGTTTTTGTGTGTGTGTCGTATGTTTTTGATTACTGTAGTCTTTGTTATATGTGTTGATAGTATTGGCTTCTATTATTAGTGTCTTAAGTTTTTCTTGGCTCTTCTTGAGCATTTTTACTTTTTTAGATAAGCATGGATTTATCAAGGTCTATTTTAAAAACCCCAACCTTTGGGATTTTTAATTTTCAGCTTAGAAAGACTGATATCTCCACAGCATTGAATCTTCGTCTCCAAAAACTTATGAAATGTCCTTCCATTATTCTGATCTTTTATGTCTTCCAATAACGTGTCATTTTAAGTGTATAAATCTTCTATATTTTTTTCCATGTTTATTGCTTGATGCTTCACACTTTTTGTTTGATTTTGAATAGGATCTTTTTTGTTGTTACATTTTCTAACAAGTGAATTTTGTGTGTGAAGCAGAGCTTTTGAGTTCTTCCTTACATCCAGCCAGAACTCTGATAGTTCTGATAGCTTTTCCGTCATTTCACTTTGATTTTCTAAATGGGGTCATGACATCTACATGAGTTATTCTCTTTGCTGACATGTATGCCTCCTAGTATTCTTTTCCTGTTGCGTTGGTTAGGACACCAGGAATGTCATGATAATGGCGTTTTTTTCCCTTGCTTTTTATTTTACAATGAAAGGTTAGAAGCGTTTTTTTTGAATGTTATTGCAGTAGCATTAAAATTCAAGATACTGTTTTTCTTTCCTAGAGTTTTTTGTTCATATTTAATAAAATACTAAATTACTTTTGGAATTTCCAATTACTAAACCACATCTGCATTTTGTCTTTAAATCCTGCTTCATCATATTGTATTATCTTAGTTCACTGATGATTTCGCTTGAAGAGTTTACTTTGTTCTGTTTTGTTTATGTTTTTCGTGTATGTGTGCGCCTTGTTTAGTTTTGGTATCAGAGTTAGGCTGTTCTGGCAGAATACTCTGGAAAGTATTTTATTTTTTTCTGTGTCCTAAATAACATTAATCTTTTTATTCCAGTTTTTTTTAATTGTCTTGATAAGTTTATTTTTGAATTTTAATTCCCTGAAAAATACACGTTCACTTAGATGTTGGTTTATTGAAAAAAGTTAGTACATGAGCTCATATTTGCTTTCATTCTTTAACTTTTCATTTTTTAATAATTTCTGTCATAAAAATGTTGGTAAACAAGCACAAAAACTGTCTTGTCTCAGGATCTTTATAAGAAGACCCAGACAGTTCTGGATGAAATTCTACAGGAATGCAAGGAGTAACATGAAATGCCCCCATAACCCTCACCAGTCAGGGTCACAGTCTAACCAGCCCCAGGCCAGACTTCAGCTCAGCCATTGCTTCCCCACCTTCTGGGAGTTGTCTGCTACCATCATAATGCTGCCATGTCGTGTCAATATGTACTGTTAGCTTTTTTATTAACTTAGCTAATTTTAAAAAGCAAAATTATTTGAAAAAGAAATTCAAACGTTGCCAAAAATGAAAAAAATCACTATCGCTTTTAAATTTGTATGTTAATATTTTAAAAGTGCATCCATTTACTTCCAAAATGGTATGTATACACTCAGAAACAGTGGAATGATGCGTGGCAAAGATGATACAGGGGCTTCCTTGTTGGCTTAGTAGTAAAGAGTCTGTCTACCAGTGCAGGAGACATCGGTTCAATCCCTGGGTCAGGAAGATCCCCTGGAGAAGGAAATGGCAACCCACTGCAGTAATCCTGCCTAGGAAATCACACAGACATAGGAGCCTGGCTGGGTACAGTCTGTGGGGTCACAAAAGAGTAGGACACAACTTAGTGACTAAACATACACAACAGAGTCAAATGGTCCCCAAGGAGCCGGCAAGTGTGACCTGGCCTGTTTGCTGTCTTGAAAGGCTGCCCTCGGGACAGCAGGAGGATACATGTGGTTTTCCAGGTTAACAAGTTGGGACAAGACATTCTAGGAAAGGAATCAGCATTTAGAAGACACAAAGGCAAAGGAATCCCAAGTATGTTTAGGCTTCCATGAATGTCAGACTCCCGGAGGAGCTGCAGAAGCGTGAGCTGGTATCCTGGGAGGAGCAAGGGAGCCCCAGCTGCACCCCAGAAACAGTGGGAAGCCTTGCATTATCTACACACTGGGTCCTAACTATCGCAGCTTCCGAGCAACAGTCCATGTAAACGGTATCTCAAGAAGCCACAGCAACTAGACC
Organism: Bison bison bison; assembly: GCF_000754665.1. Taxonomy (NCBI): domain Eukaryota; kingdom Metazoa; phylum Chordata; class Mammalia; order Artiodactyla; family Bovidae; genus Bison; species Bison bison. The sequence continues at coordinate 9,372,808 of NW_011494680.1, forward strand.
ATGACATGAGAACATCTAAATTTCTATTGGCCACAGCACAGGAAATGCCCAAATCCTGTTTTTGTTCAGTGTTTGCTGTTCACATTCACAGACGACCCGAATGCTCTCTGTGGTACCTGGAGGAAGCTTCCACCCACAGTCAAGGGATGTGCACCTGGCCTGGCAGCGAGAGGACCCAGAGGAGAGGCAGAGCCAGGAGGTGTGGGAGGCACAGCCCGCTGGGCCATCAGCTGCTTACTGCATCTTCCCAAGGGCGCTCAGCGTCTAGAGTCCCTGTAGACACAAAACCATCTTTTCTGCAAGAGAGTAGGTCAATCCCCAGCTTTAAATGGAGAAAGTGGAACTTCACTGATGGTGCAGTGCCTGACTCTGTTCCCAATGCAGGGGGCTCAGGTTCAGTCCCTGGTCAAGGAACTAGATTGCACGTGCTGCAACCACGAGTTTGTATGCCATGGCTAAAGATCCCATATGCTGCAACTAACACCCGTCACAGTGAAATAAAATTTTTTTTTTAATGCAGGAGGCACTCAGACTAAACAGGATGCCTAGTGGAAATGCTGAAGAACGTCCGTGGGAATCATCTAAGTCCACACTGTTCAACAGAAAAATAATATGAAGCACAAGTGTAATTGTAAAATTTTCTAGTAGCTACTTTAAAGGTAGGAACAAACAGGTGAAATTAACTTTATTGAAAATACATGAACTTGTAAATGATATTTAAAAAATTAGTAATGGAACATTTTACCTTTTTTCTTACTAAGTTTTCAACATCCAGTGTGTGTTTTAAACTTTCAGTACATCTCAATTTGTATCAGCTACAGCCACTTGAGCCTGAATGCTACTGGCTCCCGTTTAAATAGTGCTGATCTAGACTTCTGGAGAACAAAAAAGAACACTTTTTTTTTTCATTTTGAGGCTTTTGGTCCCTTATAATTAAATCTAAAATGCTTAGGAATTTAGATTTCTTTCTTAGATGATAGGCAGTCATAGGACTTCAAGCTGGAAAGTGAAATGACCGGATTTACATTTTACAGCACAGGGTGAAACACTAAACATTCTTCCTCCTCCTTCCAACTGGAAATACAGAGATTGGTCTTTCACAGTATTTCAGATAAGCCAGTACTCAGCAAGTCCAAATTACGGTGGTTCTAGTTCAATTGGCCCGACAAGTATATTTAAAATTTTTTAATCCTTTAAATAATTAAGAATTATATAACTGAGATTAAAAATAGTAAATGTATACGCTGGAGATTGCTGTTTTAAAACTGTTTCAGCCGCTTGTTCCTGAGCCTAGACTTCCTGTGGAGCTTGGATGGATCTGCATTCTTCCAGGCCTGACAGCCTCTCCCTGGGAGGTAATGAAGAGCTCAGATTCCAGGAGGAATGAACTTGCGTTCTGGGAAACCCCTTCTAAGGGAAAGCAGAACCACTAACTGTTTTAAGGCATAGGCTTTCTTCATTCAATTTCATTTTCTTCAAATGATTTTCTAGTAAATTTTTAAAAAAGCATCTAGATATTAATTTACATGAGGAAATACAAATAGTATGCAGACAGAAGAAATACATTTATTCTTATTTATTAAATGTGGCAGGTACTGCAAGACTTTGGAGATGATCACACCAATAAATGCGGCCTTAAGATGACAGTTTATAGCTAGTCAGTTAACAACTTAAAAATAGTAACATCCATGCCAGGCTGTTAGGGTAAAACAGTTCACTCCTTCACTGGCTATTCATCATTCCTGCCTTCTGTAGAAGCAGTAGAATGGAATCTGAGAAACTGCAATCTGGGTCTTTTAAACCCAGATCCAACAGTCAGTTCCTGAAGTGGAGTCAAGGGTCTAGAGACAGTACTTGAATTAAGACCCCTACCCAAGTCAATCAGTGCTAAGGGCAAGGTGGACTTGGAGTGTTTCAGTTTAAACTCTGCCTTGATGCTCCCTAAACTGCCCTGTGAAGTACAGTATCACATGGTTTGGGGTCAATAATCATGCTCCATCACAGAGGATATGATTAGTGGTTGCCAACCTACCAGTCATTCCTAAAGGGTCTGAGTTTCTCCGCTATGACTTGTGCTAATGATTCCTCATCCCTGTTCTCAGAGTGGGCCCCAAGTAGTCAAAGCCAACCAGTATAGTCCCATCTGCCCTGTCATAAGGCTTCTCAGGTGGCTCAGGGGTAAAGAATCTGCCTGCCAATGCAGGAGACACAGGTTCAATCCCTGGGTCGGGAAGATCCCCTGGAGGAGGAAATGGCAACCCACTCCAGTATTCTTGCCTGGGAAATCCCATAGACAGAGGAGCCTGTGGGCCACAGTCCACAGGGTCTCAAAGAGTTGGACATGACTTAGAGATTGAACAACCACAACGTTTAACATGGTCTTACCTGCGTCGCTTCCTGGATGCAGGAAGAGCCATTTGCCAGCCCAGCCCTAGATCATCACGGGCAGCCAAGCAGAGAAAACTTGACATCAGCACAAGGTATCCTCTCCGCAGGGACACAGCCCCACGTGGCTGACTCCAACCATGGTAAGACGGAATACTGTGGGGCTCACATGGGTGGAGAGGGCTCTCAGTGCTGTATGTGGACAAACTCATCTAACATACATACCAGCTCTGTGATCTTTGCAAAGAAGACACTTACTGGAAGATGTAATGTGCCAGTTTGAATCCTGTTGGAGGGCTTGGGGCCAGGGCCTCCCCTGGCTGTCTGGTTCTTGGCCCTGGTGATTAGGGCAGGTGGCAAGGGCCTGAGCGTCAGAGATGTGAGTGTGGACTCTGGGTTGGTTGGTCTGCACTGAAAAGCCTCTCCTTGGCAAGCTGTTACCTCTAGGAACTGGCTACCCTGGGTGGGCAGACTCTCTAGGGTGAGCAAAGCCTCAGATACCCCAGAATGTAAAAACATGGTTATTACAGAAGGGACAACAGGTCAGCAACTTGGCTTAAACTGATTCAGTCAGTCACTCATCTGTGTCCAACTCTTTGTGACCGAGGGAAGCACACCAGGCTTCTCTGTCCGTCACCGACTCCTGGAGCTTACTCAAACTTATGTCCATTGCATCAGCAATGCCATCCAACCATCTCATCCTCTGTCTTCCCCTTCTCCTGCCCTCAATCTTTCCCAACATTCTTTTCCATTGAGTCAGTTCTTCACATCAGGTGGCCAAAGTATTGGAGTTTCAGCTTCAGCATTAGTCCTTCCAATGAACACCCAGGACTGGTCTCCTTTAGGATGGACTGGTTGGATCTCCTTGCAGTCCAGGGGACTCTCAAGAGTCCAACACCACAGTCAAAAGCATCAGTTCTTTGGTGCTCAGCTTTCTTTATAGTCCCACTCTCATATCCATACATGACTATTGGGAAAACCATGGCTTTGACTAGACAGACCTTTGTTGGCAAAGTAATGTCTCTGCTTTTTAACATGCTGTCTAGGTTGGTCATAGCTTTTCTTCCAAGGAGCAAGCTTCTTTTAATTTCATGGCTGCAGTCACCATCTGCAGTGATTTTGGAGCCCAAAAAAATAGTCTCTCACTGTTTCCATTCCTCATCTACTTGCCATGAAGTGATGAGATTGGATGCCATGATCTTCATTTTCTGAATGTTGAGTTTTAAGCCAACTTTTTCACCCTCCTCTTAAACTGATTAGAGGAAAAAGTCTTTGTATAATACCTGCAGGGCTTCCCAGGTGGCACTAGCAGTAAAGCCTGCCAATACAGAAGACAGAAGAGACTCAGGTTTGATCCCTGGGTCGGGAAGATCCCCTGGAGAAAGAAATGGCAATCCATCCCACTATTCTTGCCTGGGAAATCCCATGGACAGAAGAGCCTGATGGGCTACAAGTCAGACACAGCTGAAGCAACTTAGCATGCACTCATGCATGGTACCTGCAACTTTTCTATAAGTGTAAGCTTACTTTAAAATTCAGGAATTTCCCTAGCTGCCCTGATAGCTCAGTTGGTAAAGAATCCGCCTGCAATGCAGGAAACCCCGGTTTGATTCCTGGGTTGGGAAGATCCCCTGGAGAAGGGATAGGCTACCCACTCCAGTATTCTTGGGGTTCTCTTGTGGCTTAGCTGTTAAAGAATCCACCTGCAGTATGAGAAACCTGGGTTCGATCCCTGGGTTGGGAAGATCCCCTGGAGAAGAGAAAGTCTACCCGTTCCAATATTCTGGCCTAGAGAATTCCATGGACAGTCCATGGGGTCTCAAAGAGTCGGACACCACTGAGCAACTTTCACTTCACTCACTAGCTGCCCAGTGGGTAAGACTTGACCTATCAGTGCTGGGGTTTATGTTCAATCCCTGCTAGGGGAGCTAAGATCCCACATGGCTCATAGCCAAAAAATCATAATCACAACATGGGTGGACCTCGAAACTGTTACACTGAATAAGTCAGACAGAGAAGCAGAAACATTGTGTGATATCCCTTTTATTTGGAATGTAGAAAGTCATGATACAAACAAACTTATTTACAAAACAGGAACAGACCCACAGACTTAGAGAACAAACTTATGGTTGCCGGAGGAAAGGATGGGATAAGGAATAGTTAGGGAGTTTGGGATGGGCATGTACACACTGCTGTATTTAAGATGGATAACCAAGAAGGCCTTACTGCAGAGGGGACTCTGTTCAAGGTTATGTGGCAGCCTGGATGGAGGGAGAGTTTGGAGGAGAATGGATACATGTACAGGTATGGCTGAGCCCCTTCACTGTCCACCTGAAACTATCCCAACATTGTTAATTGACTATATTCCAGTACAAAATTTAAAAGTTTAATAATAATAGTAAAAACAATAAGGTAGGAACAATTCAATAAATGTAATAAATACGTTAAAAATGGTCAAAAAAAAACTTTTAAAAAAGAGGATTTACAGGTGTGCCCACTTTCATTGCACTGGACTTCTGAGGGGCAGGGGTGTCTTAATGTTGCATCAACCAAGACGCCCAGACATTCGGCCTCCAGCATGTGTTGAACCCAAGAGCAAATGTGGTAATGAGCACACAGAAAGGTCTTGCATTTCCCTTTGTGAAGTGACCTTGTCTGATGCTTTGGATGACAGTCTCAGCTGGGGTGCTGCATGACCTCTGGCGTGCTCCACAGCCGGGCTCAAGTTCTGCCTAGTCCACTGTGCTCTCTGTGTGTGACCCAGTGAAGCCTCTCCCTGAACCTCAGCAGATGGTTTGCTCTGTGCTGTGTTCGGGAAATGACACTTTTGGCCACCTGGAAAAGAGACAGTCATCAGGAGCCGTCTGTGTTAGGGTGTAGCTGCCCACTTCCGGTGCCTCTGGGGTCAGGAGCTTCCCCCAGATGGCCTGCACCATCCAAGATTGACATAAATCTAGTAACCTACAGCATTTTCCCATAAATACATCACTTTCATCAATCTAGAGCTGTCTTTACACCAGGCCCAAACATTTGCATGAAGAGTTCAAACATTTAATCTGTCCTTCAGATTTTTTTTAAGTGAATTAATTAATGAATTAGTCTGGGCTGTGCTGGGTCTTCGCTGTTGCTGCTCAGGCTTTCCTCTACTTGTGGCAAGTAGGGGCTGCTCTCTAGTTGCAGTGCTCAGCTTTCTCACTGCAGTGGTTTCTCTTGTTGCAGAGCACAGGCTCTAGGCACACAGGCTTTAGTAGCTGTGGCTCCCGGGCTCTAGAGCACAGGCTCAGTAGTGCTCAGGGTGCACAGACTTAGTTGCTCTGCAGCATGTGGAGTCCTCCCAGACCAGGGATTGAACCCGTGTCTCCTGCACTAGCAGATGGATTCTTTACCACTGAGTCACTAGGGAAGCCCTATTCTTCAGATTTTTTCTGTATAGATGAAACAGACCATTTGGACGTCCCAGCTGTTGAGCATCATGTAGACAGGTCTTTTCCATCTTGTTATTTATCTGTCTTTTGTCACTTACCAGGATTCTATCCCCTAAAAGGTGGTGGGGGAGGGGGGGATCTTATTCTACCAGAAAGTCATTGCAAAAGGATTCATCTTTATAGGCACTGTAAGAATGTGAAGTCAATTTTCCTCCTTTCTAGGCACCAAAGGAATGCAATCTAGATGAGATTAGGCCCCGGTGTCTGGCTCTTGGGGTCAGCGCTGCTTTCTCTGAGCTCCGTTGTGCTGGAGAAGCCTCAACCTGTCTGAGGGGACACAACTGGACCGCATGACCTGTGATGCTGACATATGGGTATGGCCAGATGCATGGCCTCTCGGTAGGCTGGAGCTCTTAACTGGTCAGCAGTCAACTGTCTTCCTGGATGCTATACATTTCTTTTAGGAAAGACCTGAGATTGCTGCGGGTTTATGGTGGGGCCAGATATTAGAATCACCACCCCATAGCTTTCTGGAGATCAGCTTTGGTGGCAATGCGGGGCTGTGCACTGGGGACCCAGAGACCACCCCCCACTCCCCACCCAGCTCTACCTTGAAAGAAGCCAGCTTTTCATGAAAATGAGGTGTCCTCGAGTTAAAGAGCCAATGTGCCTGCAAGGCAGAAGATCAGGTTGGAGAGTTGCCATGTTCCACACTCAGCTGCAGAGGACTGCAGAGCATTTTTGTGAGTCTTTTTGGATGTCTTAGGACAATAAGGTGTGAATTCTGCTTCGGGAATATTATGGAAGCTTTTAGCTAGGAACTGAAGGGCAGTTCTAGAGTTTTGTTTTTAAAAAACTTTCACAGTCCCTCCTATCAGATCCTGGAAGTTGAACTCGGCATCCAGAAGGTAATTTTAAAGTTAACCTAAATGCACCACAGTTTCTTTATCCATTCCTCTGTCAATGGACATCTAGGTTGTTTCCATGCCCTAGCTATTGTAAATAGTACTACAATGAACTTGTACTTCCCTGGTGGCTCAGATGGTAAAGAATGCAGGAGACCTGGGTTCAGAAGATCTCCTGGAGAAGGGAATGGCTACCCACTCCAGTATTCTGGCCTGAAGAATTCCATAGACAGGAGCCTTTCAGGCTACAGTCCATGGGGTCACAAAAAAGTGGACACGACCAAGCAACTTTTGCTTTCACTGCAATGAACACCGGGATACATGTGTCTTTTTCAATTATGCTTTTCTCAGGTTACACGCCCAGTGGTGGGATTGTTGGGTCATATGGTAGCTTTATTCCTAATTTTTTAAGGAATCTCCATACTGTCTTACACAGTGGCTGCATCAGTTTACATTCCCATCAACAGTGCAAGAGGGGTCCCTTTTCTCCACACCCTCTCCAGCATTTATTGTTTGTAGATTTTTTGACGATGGCCATTCTGACCAGCATGAGGTGATATCTCATTGTAGTTTTGATTTGTATTTCTCTAATAATGAGCGGTGTTGAGTATCTTTTCATGTGTTTATTAGCCGTCTGTAGGTCTTATTTGAAGAAATGTCTGTTTAGATCTTTTGCCCACTTTTTGATTGGGTTGTTTGTTTTTCTGTTATTGAGTTGCATAAGCTGCTTGTATATTTTGGAAATTAATCCTTTGTCAGTTGTCCTATGGCTGATCCATGTTGATGCATGGCAGAAACCAACACAATATTGCAATTAAACTTCAATTAAAAATAAATTAATTAAGAGGGGAAAAAAAGATAACCTAAATGGCTTCATTCAAATTAGGAACCAAACCCAGCCAGACTGGGGGAGGGGCAACGACTTGGACAGTCTCTGCCTGGAGAAGTGGGAGGAACCAAGTCTCCCCCCATCCCCT
>NW_011494680.1:9380731-9383808 GCF_000754665.1 Bison bison bison
GGGATGGGGCCTGGCGCTAGGGCATCCGTGTCCCTGAGGGGTGCGGGGCTCTCATTCAGTAGCTGTCAGAGGACGTAATTTTCTTTCCTTTTCTCAGTTAACTGACTTACTGGAGAGCAGGAAAAATCCCTTCCCTATGGCACCCCACTCCAGTACTCTTGCCTGGAAAATCCATGGGCAAAGGAGCCTGGTAGGCTGCAGTCCATGGGGTTGCACAGAGTCAGACACGACTGAAGCGACTTAGCAGCAGCAGCGGCAGCAAATAAATTCTTCCTTACTTGGGATGTTCAGTCGCTCGGGTGTCTAACCCGAGCAACTGTTGCCGCTGTGTTTACAGTGTTTTTCAGGAGGGAGAAGAAGGCTTTGCAACCTTCAAGGAAGGCTGGCTGGACCCAGAAGAGCCGGCCTGGGAGCCCTCTGGCCGCCCCATAGAAGGAGCGAGTTAAATCAGGTCTCTGGAGAGGGGCCCAGCTGTTAGCCAGGAGGAAGCCCGGGGAATGGAGAAGTGAGACCGTTTCAGCATCATAGCGTTGAGCACAGCCTCCCTGACTGGGGCGGAAAACCGCAAATGGAAAAAGAAAAAAAATGCTCAGAGAAGTCTTTGAGAACCTATAGTAAGTGCACTGCATCAGCACCACGCCTGGGTTCCCTCACCCGGAATCAAACAATCAAACAAACAAAAGCTTTTCTTTTTAATTGCACAGCCCCCTCTCCTGTCCAGTCCAAGGTTCTGAATCTTTCAAGGGGCTGAGCTGAGAAAAGCAAGGCTTGCAGATCCTCCTGGTTTCCAAAGAGGGTGAGTTTGGTGAATGCCGCCTAGCCACGCAGGGGACTGGTACCCCCCTCTCCAGCCCCCAGGCCCCAGTCCATCAGCCTGGGCCCTGGCTGCTGCTGAGGTTCTGTGCCACCCAAGTTGCAAGCCAGCTCTGAGCTCCATGTTCTCATCTGCATCCTGCAGCCAACGGTGGCATTTCTCTCCCAGGCTTTGTGAGGAGAGCATGGTGCGTAGTGCTGAAGAACCCGCTTCCCAATGCAGGAGATGCAAGAGAGGAAATGGCAACCCACGCCAATATTCCTGCCTGGAGAATCCATGGACAGAGGAGCCTGGTGGGCTACAATCCACAGGGACTCTCACTCAGGCACATGAGATTAGGTCCAAGAAAATCGCTTGGTAAAGCTTTCCTTCCAGCACTAGTTCAATATTCACTTAATTATTGAGTTAAAGAATCACTCACATAGAAATGTCATGTCTCCTCCCTACTAACTTTCCCCTCTCTTTTTTCACTTCTTCTTTTTTCATAGTATCGAGTTACACATTTTGTTATTAGGTGAAGTCAATAAACATCTGATGAGTTAGTTACAAGAACACTGAGCTAAGTAGGTTTGGGTTGAAGTGCCCTCAAAACCATCCAGATGGGAAAAAAACACATCAACACATCAGAAGCTTTTCAGTGGTGCTCTTGTCAAATGACTAAAGAGCCTGGAAGAGATGTCTCTCTCCAGTGTATGACTAATTACTGTGAGAATTTGCTAAGACTGTGACAACAACGTACCACAGACTCGGGGGCTTAAACAGCAGAAGTTCTTTTTCTCAGCATTTGGAGCCTGGAGGTCCAAGCTCAGGGCATTGGCAGTTTCTCCTGGCATCTCTCTCCGTGGCTTGTGAGTGGCCATTCTTTCCATGTGTCCCCACGTGATCTTCGCTTGCTGTGTGTGTCCTCCGTGTGGTCTTTCCTCAGTGTGTGTCTGCATCCTAGTCTCTGCTCCTAAGCACACTAGTCCTTTAGGATTCAGATCCACTCTCATATAGACAGCAGCCCACCAGGCTCCCCCGTCCCTGGGATTCTTCAGGCAAGAACACTGGAGTGGGTTGCCATTTCCTTTTCCACATCTTACCTTAATCAGCTCTTTAAAGACCCTATCTCTGAATACAGTCATATTCTAAGGTACCAAGGATTGGGACTTCAGCATATGGATTTTGAGAACACAGTTCAACCTATACATGCATGCATGCTCAGTCCCTCAGTCGTGTCTGACTTCACAGCCCTATTGACGTAGCCCTCCCGGCTCTTCAGTCTGGGATTCTCCAGGTAAGAACACTGAAGTGGGTTGCCATCCCCTCCTCCAGGGGATCTTCCCAACCCAGAGATCAAACCAGCATCTCCTGCAGCTTCTGTATTGCAGGCAGATTCTTTGCTGCTGAGCCACCAGGGAAGCTCTCAACAACAATAATAATGACAATAACTAAATAAACAGCAAAGACTAGGGGTTCAGATGTTGCCAGGGATGAGCCACAAGGGACTTCTTACAAAATCTCAGAAGGATCCCAACACACAAATCTTTCTTTGGTTCTTTTGATGATGAACTGCCTGAAAAATGTATGCTATTTAAATTGTTTGTTATCTTCCAGCTAAATAAGTTCAATAATTCCTGGTTTGTTTTTCTGTCTATGGAATATTGTATCAAATATTCACATCAAGTTTAAAAGTTCAAATAATCATTGGAATGAATGACTACTTGTGAAAAACAGTAAATAAATAAATTTATGGCAATTTAATTATTTTTATCTTGCCCCTCTCTCCCTTCCTTATTCCTTTGGAATGGAGAGGGTTCATGCTGTGGAGACTGTTGAAGGTCAGGGGGCCATGGTATCAGGGAGGTAGATAGTGATGCTGGGAGGCAGGAGACGTGGACGGAGACATAAAGCCTCTTTATAGTGGAGGTGGGCCTTGAACTGGGGCCCTGAGTGGATCCATAGGTCAATAGTTCCAGGTCTGCCCTGTTTGGCCACAAGCCCCTTCTCTACTGAGCTTCACGTGGTGTGTCTACACTAGTTCTCAGAGTTCTTGAAGCGTTTCTCTACGTGCATGTACCACAATTAGCTAGAGGGGTAGAATGGGGTGGGGGGTGGAAGGGAGGTTCAGGAGAGGGGACATATGCATACTGATGGCTGATTCATGTTGTTGTATGGCAGAAACCAACACAGCATTGTAAAACAATTATCCTCCAATTTAACACTAAAATAAAAACAATTCAGTTTTTGGATATCTAGGCTGTTTTCAATCTTTACTCAAAAG
>NW_011494680.1:9383908-9408433 GCF_000754665.1 Bison bison bison
TTACTCAAAAGAGCACTGCAGTGAACATTTACACTGGGAGTTGTATTTTGCCTTTAAATTCCTTCTCACCTGAATTCTGACTTTTTTAGTGTTACACTCTCTGAACCTGGGATAGCATTCCTGACTTGCTTCTGCTGCTCAGTCATCAGAATTGGGTGGCTCTTACACTCTCTCATTCTCTCCCAAGACACACAGACACAGACACACACTGTAATGACACGTTTCCTCCTCGGGGCACCCAAGATAAAGAGGGAGCAGCCAAAGTGCAGACTGATGCATGCATAGATCTTGGAGCCGTTCAGGAAGCATCCAGTCTTGGGAAGTAAAGCCTTTGAGATCCTGTTGTGTTGTTGTTGTTGTTCAGTCGCTGTCATGTCCAGCTCTTTCTGACCCATAATGTACAACGCACCGGGCTCCTGTGTCCTTTACTATCTGCCAGAGCTTGCTCAGATTCATGTCCATTGAGTCAGTGACCTATCTAACCATCTCGTCCTCTGTCACCCCCTTCTTTTACCTCCAGTCTTTCTCAGCATCAGGGTCTTTTCTAATGAGTCAGCTCTTCGCATCAGGTGGCCAAAATATTGGAGCTTCAGCATCAGTCCTTCCAGTGAATATTTAGGGTTGATTTCCTTTAGGACTCGCCAGTTTAATCTCCTTACAGGCCAAGGGACTCTCAAGAGTCTTCTCCAGCACCACAATTCAAAAGCATCAGTTCTTGGGCACTCAGCCCTCTTTATGGTCCAGCTCTCACATCTGTACGTGTCTACTGGAAAAACCAGAGCTTTGACTATCCAGACCTTTGTTGAGATTCTAGGAGGGGTTTAATGCTGTTAGCTTAATCTCACCTGATTTGCCACCAAAGTAAAATGGAGAATTGTGGGGATTATTTCAACGACTCCTGCTACAATCTTGAATAACTTAGCTATAGACTTTAATTTCATTTTTCTAGTATTCTTTTCAGCTTAAGGCTTACCCTAGAGCAATTGTTTCTTCCCTTTTTGAATAAATATTTCAGAGACAATCACAGGCTAGGGAGTGCCCATTTGGTGCTTGGTTTACAGAATAAAGGTTATTTTCGTCATAGTTTTCCCCTTTGTTTGGATCAGTTCCTAAATATTTACAGATTAAATTCTGACCTGTGACACTACTGGATGGTCAGAATTTGTCATATCAAAACAAAAGGATGTCTTGTTTTATTTATTTATGTTTGTTCAACTGAGTAGAAGGGGAACCTCCCCACCAACAGTGACACTCTGCCCTTCCAAACAGGAAAGCAGTCAGAGGCCGTGTGTCAGTGCGTGATGTTCCAATAAAACTTTATTTATAGACACAAGAATTTGAATTTCATTTTCATGTGTTATAAAATAACATTCTTTTTTTTAAAAACTGTGTTAGTTGCTCAGTTAGTCGCTCAGTCGTGTACGACTCTTTGCCACCCCATGGACTACAGCCCACCAGGCTCCTCCATCCATGGAATTCTCCAGGCAAGAATACTGGAGTCAGTTGCCATTTCCTTCTCCATTTTAAAAACTATTTACAAATAAAAAAACATAAACAACTGTAGATATACATTGTACATTTTTTTAAAACTCCCACAACAACAGCAACAAACCATTTACAAATGTGAAAACCATGCTTATCTGACAGGCCTTCCAAAAAAGGTGTTGAGTCAGACTTGGCCCCTTGGGGTGTAGCTTGCTGACCTGCAACCTAGAATTACTGAGAAATGTCCAATGGTCACCATGCCTTCTGGTTAATTCCAGGAAACTGAAGGCTATTTGGCTTCAGTAAGATAAGGGTAAGATAAGGTATACAGGCAGGGAGTGGAGCTTTCTCACGTTAAGTATTTCTTGAGACTGACTCTGGCTGTCATGGATCTAGAATTGCCGGATTCCCCTCACCCCACCCCAGATTGAGTCCCTCCCATCCCCCCACCCCACTGAACAGGCTACTTACTGCAGGATGGTTTTCACCAATGGCCACAACATGTTTTGAATGAAAAAACACCTGCTTACTATGCGAAGCAGACTCAAAGGCAGAAAGCATAGCAAATGAAGTCTTTCCACCCAAGGAGGCTTTTCCGGTAGTGAAACTAAAGAAGCAGCAGCACGTACTGATGAATCTGTGTTCACATTTGTACTTGAGGGAGTGACATGGTGAGCATACCCGGGCGCTGTCCACTGCAAGCGCTGCCCAGGAGAACCTGCTCCATGGATGTCTCAGGAGTGCCCCCGAACTACCTTGAATGTCGAAGTCTAGGATGGTACCTCCTTATTAAGAGAGCCATTTAGGAAGAAGCAGAAATAATAGCCTGAACTTAGTGCTTTCACAGCACTCCGGCATCCTTAGCAGCATTCTCATGCTAGTTCTCATGTTTTAAGGCAAAGCAGTGTCTGGAACAGTGTTGGCTGCTCTCAGTTCTACAGCAACCCTCCATGCTTTCACATCCATCTTACAGTCAAAGCAAAGGAGGTTCAGCAAAATCATGTGCTATCAACACAGGTGTGATTCTAAGACCTTACATATTAAGGACGATGCCCCACAGTCCTCCTCCCAATTGTTTTGTGAAGCCAAAATTATTTCCACTTTAATGAGCAGAGTCAGAGACACTGAATGACTTGCCCAAACCTCATCAAATTACCACCTTATGACTTCAAGCCCAATATGGCCATTTCTACTAATATATGGTTAAAACAAAGTGATCAGGAAGATGAGGATTTTAGGTTTAGAAACAAGAAGACAAAAACTCTAATATTTATGCTTATAACTTTACTCATTTACAGAAAGCAGAAAAATCAGAAAATTCTTAAGACACAAAAACAAAGTAATAAAAGTAAGAAGTTTTTCATTAACAACCTGACAGCCCATCTTTTTTTTAAAAAATCGATACAATTGCCATTGAACATTGTATTGTATCAGTTTCAGGTGTACACTGCGATGGCCTGATAAACGTGTATATCATGAAACGAGTAACACACAAAGTCACATCACCTCACAGAAATACAAATTTTTTTCCCTTCAAGATCTTCTCTCTCTTAGCAACTTTCAAACAGGATTATGTCTGTGGTCGCCATGCAGTACATGACCTCCCCAAGATTTATTTAGCTCATAATTGGAAGTCTGTACTTTTTGACTGTCTTCATCCATTTCACCTGGGCTTCTCTGGTAGCTCAGTGGTAAAGAACCTGCCTGCTAATGCAGGAGATGCACATTTCAACCCTGGGTCCGGAAGAGCCCCTGGAGAAGGAAATGGCAACCCACTCCAGTATTCTTGCCTGGAAAATCCCATAGACAGAGGAGCCTAGTGGCTCCTGGGGTTCATGGGGTTGCAAAGAGTCAAATATGGCTGAGCACACAAAGACACCCATTTCACCTACCTTCACTTATTTTTCAATTGCATTGTTTTTGTTTTCTATTGAGTTGTATGAGTTCTTCACATATTTGCATGAAAGTGAAAAGTGAAAGTCACTCAGTTGTGTCCGATTCTTTGCAACCCCATGGACTATATACAGTCCATGGAATTCTCCAGGCCAGAATACTGGAGTGGGTAGCCTTTCCCTTCTCCAGAGGATCTTCCCAACCCAGGGATCAAACCCAGGTCTCCCGCATTGCAGGTGGATTCTTTTACCTTCTGAGCCACAGGGGAATGCACACACACAAGAATGTGGCTGCACAGTTTTCTCAACACCATTTATTGGTGAGACAGTTCTTTTCCACTGTGCATTCTTGGCTCCTTTCTCATAAATCAGTTGACCACATATTTGCTTCCCTTGTGGCTCAGCTAGAAAATAACCCACTTGCAATTTGGGAGACCTGGATTTCATCCCTGAATTGGGAAGATCCCCTGGAGAAGGGAAAGGCTACCCACTCCAGTATTCTGGCCTGGAGAATTCCATGGACTGTATAGTCCTTGGGGTCACAAAGAGTCGGACACGACTGAGTGACTTTCACTTTCACTTGTGCTTAGTTTCTCAGTCGTGTCTGACTCTTTGCAACCCATGGAGCCCGCCAGGCTCCTCTATCCGTGAGGATTCTCCAGGCAAGAATACTGGAGTGGGTTGCCATGTCCTCCTCCAGGGGATCTTCCCAACTAAGGGATCAAACCCAGGTCTCCTGCATTGCAGGAAGATTCTTAACTGTCTGAGCCACCAGGGAAAAATCCGTTGACCACATATGTGTGGGTTTATTTCTGGGCTCTTACTCTATTCCATGATCTGTGTGTATGTGTAGGCCAGTACCATACTGTTTTCATTACTAAAGCTCTGTAAACTGTTTGAAATCAGAAAGCGTGATACCTCTAGCTTTGCTTTTCTTTCTTAAGAAAGAAATCCTTTTGGCTGTTTGGGGTCTTTTGTGGTTCCATAAAGTTAAGGATTATTTGTTCTATTTCTGTGAAAAATGGCACTGGAATTTTATTAAGGATTGCACTGAATCTTTAGATTTCGTTGTTTAGCATGGACATTTTAACAATATTATGTCTTCCAATCCGTGATCACAGAATATTCTTCCATTTGTTTGTTTGTCCTTCAGTTTCTTTCATCAGTGTCTTATAGTTTTCAATATACAGGTTTTTCACTTCCTTGGTTAAATTTATTTCTAGGCATTTTAGTCTTTTTTGATGCAATTGTAAATGGGATTGTTTTTTTTATTTCTCTTTCTGATAGTTGTTATTCATGTATAGAGATGCAACAGATATTTGTGTATTGATTTTGTGTATTTTAACTTTACTGAATTCATTTTTCAGTTCTAACACTTTTTTTGGTGGAGTCTTCAGGGTTTTCTATATATAATACCATGACATCTGCAAATAGAGACAGTTTCACTTCTTCCTTCCTGATTTGGATGTCTTTTATTTCTTCTTCTTGCCTACTGGCTCTGGCAAGGACTTCCAGTACTATGTTGAATAAAAGTGTGGGACAGTGGGCATCCTTGCCTTGTTCTTGATCTTAGAGGAAAGGTCTTCAGGTTTTCATTGTTGAGAACTGTGTTACCCGAGTGGAGAGCAGAGTAAGAGAATATTGGTAGATACACACACTGCAGACACACAGGCACACACATTACATTCGTATTTATTTCTCTGTCCATATCTCCTTAACATGGGATTCTGTCTTTGCAGAAGGAGACCACAGGGCAATGCTGACCCTAGGTTTAGGATCCTGGTTCTTTCCTGACTTTTGTTTGTTGGCTTCCCAGTTGGCGCTAGTGGTAAAGAACGCCCCTGCCAATGCAGGAGATATGGATTTGATCCCTGAGTCGGGAAGATCCCCTGGAGAAGGAAATGGCAACCCACTCCAGTATTCTTGCCTGGAAAATCCCATGGACAGAGGATCCTGGAGGGCTATAGTCTATGGGGCCAGAGTCAGATACAACTTAGTGACTGAACGCATTTCTTGGTTGGTGTTTGAGCCTGCTGGGATGACCACAACAAAATACTCCAGGTGGGTGACTTAAACAACAGAATTTATTTTCTCACAGTTGTGGAGGCTAGAACAGAATGTCTACCAGGTGGCTTCTCCTGAGACCTCTCCTCTGCCTATGTCCTCACATGGTCTTCCCTGGTTCTATGTGTTGTGTTCTAAACTCCTTTTCTTATAAGGATACCAGTCATATCAGATTGGGCCTACTTGTAGGACCTTATTTTAATTTAAATACCTCTAAGGCCATGTCTTCATATACAGCTCCATTCTAAAGTACTATGGGTTGGGATTTAATATATGAATGGGGGTGAGGGCAGAATACAATTTTTTTGTTGTTGTTTAGTTGCTAAGTCAAGTCCAATTCTTTGTGACCCCATGGACTGTAACCTGTCAGGCTCCTCTGTCCACGGGATTTCCCAGGCAAGAGTACTGGAGTGGGTTGTCATTTCCTTCTCTACGGGATCTTCCTGACCCAGGGATCTAGCCAGCATCTCCTGCATTGGCAGGCAGATTCTTTATTGTTGAGCCACCATGGAAACCCAGAATACAATTTATCCCATAACAATTAATTTATCAGAAAAATGAGCATGCAGTTTGGCAGAGGTCTGTATGTCCTAAATCAAGAGAAGTCAGGCTTTAACCAAACAAGCAGTAAAAAAGATTTTAAGAAATGAACAAGATCATAATTTCCTTTTTTGGTGGGAAAGCCATTCTCAGGCCTCCTCCAGGGCTGTTTTCTCTATATTATTTGGAATATGGTTATATTCAATTTAGAATTTTAATTTTACTTTTAATGTCCTGAAAAACACCCTTTTAGAATTTGATGATTATTAAAAATTCATTATTTAAGATGGACCCTCAAACTAAACATAAACAATTTATGAAATTTCTATTCCTCAAAAACTTCATTCTTTGTTTCACAGCATTGTCAATTCTCTGTTTAAGCAGAAGCTTCCCTGTCTCTGTTAACATCTAAGCTAGATTGGAACAGACACAAATTTCTTCATTTATTTCCACCTCATTTTTTTTTTTTATAAATTTAGTATTCATTGGACCGAAACTTGCCACCAACCTCAAAATCAACCTAAAGTTATTTTTAGAGGGAAAAAAAGTGATTTCATCTTGTAAAGAATTGAAAACTCAGTTTTATGGTTAACCAGAGACAGTGTTCTTTTTCTTCTTGGTCTCTTTTCTCCTTCATGTGGCACAATCTTTGAAAAAGACCAGAGGATATTCCCTCCCACTTTGGTTGCAGTGTTCTAACAAGGCAGCTTCTGGGTAGAGAATGTTCTCCAAGGTAGCTGAGCAGGCTGGGCTCCATCACCTTCCAGCTGGGTCGTTTGGAGCAGGACTGTTGAGCCGGCTGAGATTCCGTTTCCTCTACTGTAAAGTGGGGAAAGCTGCCAGCATTGAGGCTCGCAACACGTGGCAGATGCTCAACAATAACTTAGTGCTGCATAAATGGAGAATTAAAAGGAGATAAACTGAGCAAATACTTCAGCACATCTCCGGAAGGATGCAAAAACTTCTGCGAAGGTATTTATGAGCTCAGGAGAGGCGTCAAGAAAAAGGCAGTAGGAAAAGAGGCAAGGTTTATTCTTCCTATTTATAGATAGTTAGGAGGAAGGATCAACTGATTGGTAGAAGAGCCTAAATTAAAAATGAGAGGAACTGCAGCCCATTTCCTGTGGGCGACCAGCCCACAGCTTTGTATCAATAGATCAGCATGGCAGATTACACAAGCCATCATCCTTTCCTCACATCGCATGTTGCTCTTTGGATGTGCATCCAGTCTTCAAATCCAGCTCTTCTTTTTGGGGACACGTTAGCAATCCCCTCTAAATCTCGTGCAGGAGTCACCCTTCCCCTGCCTTTGCAGTAAGAAGCAGTCTGGGAGTGGGGGTGCCCCGTATTCCTCCCAGGGCATCTCCCCTTCCCTCCTCCATCTGAGCTGTGCTGGAGGGTTCACGGCTCGCAGGCTGGAGATGCTCAGACTTTGATGCTGCATTGGATGCCACAGAGTTTGAAATGCTGAAAACACAATCGTTCCTCTTTCTCTACCGAAACCAAGTCTTCTTTGCATTTCCCTGAATTTCCTTGTTTCTCTTCTTCTCTTTCTCCGTTAACAGTATCTACTGAGAATTTCCCAGGAGCCAGGCCCTGCCAAGTCCCTTACGAGCTGTGTCTCATTTGAGCCTCACACCAGTCCCATGAAGCCTTGTTCTTTCCATTTTAAAACTCAGACTCTGAAGCTCCTCCCCAACTCTGAGGAGTTCAGTAATGTCCGCAGGCTTTGGGTTCTGGCTAAGGGAGCACCCAGCAGCCAACCCCCTGACATGTGACCTCTCAGATGCTGCGGTCAGGGTCACCCTTCCTTCACCCTGCACCCCTGCCCTCCAATGCCAGCCCCTCGGTCCGCAGGAATTCCCTAGAGTAGCTTCACCTTGTTCCTCCCCACCCCTCCTAACAGCAGCAGTGACTCCTTATCCATTAAATAAAGTCACAGTTCTCCTGGCCTCGGTATTCAAGCTGCATGCTCCAGCCTCAACCCCCCTGTCCTTTATTATCTAAACTTCCCACAACCCTTCTCCATGGCTGACCCATTTTTCAAAACCTCTTCCCCAGATATTACACTTCCTACACACACACACACACATCCCTACACTTAGGATGTGTGTCTACATGTACACAAACATATAGACACGCATATAACACACCCCACACATCCCTGCATACCCATGCTCCTCCATAAAAGCACACACTGACACACAGCCCCTTGAGCACAAACACTCATCCCCACACACAAATTTCTTTACATATGCTCACCTTTCACACATACGTCTGTATATATACAAATCCATACACACACACCCCTACACATGTATAAATACCATTTCTCTACACATGTCCCTAAATACATACTCTACATACACACACACACACATACACACACACACAGTCTGCATTATCATACACACACTGCACACAGGCACAACCAGGCCGGTATCTGAACATGAATGAAAAAATTAGGGCATTTTATCATTTCACAATTCCAGTGAGGGGACTGAGGGAAATTTTCTTTTCTTGTTAATTTTTTTTAATGAAGTATAGATGATTTACAATGTTGTATTAAGTTTTGTTGTACAGCTAAGTGATTCAGACATGTATATATATTCTTTTTTACATTCTTTTCTACATTCTTTTCCATTATGGTTTATCCATAATGGATAGTGAATATAGTTGCATGTGCTCTACAGTAGGACCTTGTTAGTTTTGTTTTGTTTTTTAAAATAATGTGATTTGGCAATAACTGCACACCAAAGAGAAAGGTCTGGGCTTCCCAGGTGGCTTGGTAGTAAAGAACATGCCTGCCAATGCACAAGACACAGGAGACACAGTCCCTGGGTCGGGAAGATCCCCTGGAGGAGGGCGTGGCAACCCACTCCAGCATTCTTGCCTGGGAAATCCCATGGACAGAAGAGCCTGGCGGGCTACAGTCCGTGGGGTCACTAAGAGTCAGACATGACTGAGCAACTGAGCACAGCAGCCGCAGGAGAAAGGTCAGTTGAGGTAACGTAATCAAGCAGTCTTCAGGAAAGACCTCCATCTTCTCCTAACTTGCTGAAGGTTATTAATAATCCTTCTTCCTCCTGACCTTTGGCTTGGTTGTGACTTTCGGCTCCACATCCACCAAGAGGCGAGCCCAGTTTTTCAGGTAGCACTTTCCATAGTATCTCTCCTTCTAACAGCCTCTATAATTGACTTAGTTTTTTACTCTTCACCTGTCCCCATTGTAATACCAGTCCCAGAATGCAGAGCTCTTTATTGTATGTGTTCACCAGTCTTCCCAGTGCCAAATACAATGCTGGTCCCATAACTGCCACTTGGTAAATATTGGTTGGATACACAAATAAAAGCTTTTCTTCCTGGAAAGAAGGAATTCTACAACATTTCTTATGGAGACATCTCTGTGCAGAGGAGACATTTTCGACAACCTGAATTAGATCGTGTGAATGACTGCAAATTTTAAAAAAGGAGGGAAAAGACACCTTTATGTTTCTTCATATTGCATGTTATAGCTTTTCTTTCTAAACAATTATGAAACTGAAAGCAGGGAATTCATTTTGCGTCGTCATAATGGAAGCGTTGCCATCCCTTTTTAATGGGAAGCTGTTATTATCATCATTATTATTAGGTTACTGGTGGGGTTTTGCAGTACATCACTTTTTGTTGTTGTTGTTATTTTTTTTTAATTTTCCTTTTGCAATACATCACTTTTGTATGGTTCAAGGGGTAAAAAAAGTCTTTTCAGTTCAGCTGCCGTAGCTTTGCAAAACATTGGTAAAACATAGAGATTCAATCAAGAGATATCTTAGTATCAACAATTTAAGAAGAAGGAAGTACCAGAGCTTTCAAGAGTTTAGAGAGAAGGCTCAACTTGACACTGATGTCCTTTCTGAGCTATCATCATCTCCATGTCTACAGTTAAAGTTCTTTCACTTTGAAAAGAATGACAGCAGATACCTTCACATAAGGACTCACTTCTCTTGTCATCCTCGGATCTAAGTGTTTCACATTTACGAGGAGTAAAGTACCACGTACAATAAAACCATTTCCGATATGTCAAGTTTTATAGTGACTCATGGGTCTGTCTAACCAGATAAATGTAACAGGACATCCTGTAGTTGCTGAGCAGTTTTTCCAATGCTTCTAAGTTTTAATTCTTTCCCTCTCCCTTCTCTCTCTCATTCTGTCTCGATTCTCATGAGATGCAAAGGCAACCACATTTTAACCCAATGTATGTTAGCCGCTCAGTCATGTCCGACTCCACAACCCCATGGACTGTAGCCCACCAGGCTCCTCTGTCTATGGAATTCTTCAGGCAAGAATACAGAGTGGATAGCCATTCCCATTTCCATAGGATCTTCCTGACCCAGGCATCAAACGTGCATCTCCTGTATTACAGGCAGACTCTTTACCGTCTGAGCCACCAGGGGAGTCCCTTTAACCCAATACTGAAACATAATTGTAGTCACAATTGCATGCAAAAAAACAGAAAATGTTACAGATACTATTGGATGAGGACAGATCTGATCACATCCCCCCCTGCAAAATGCATTTTCATTTGGGGCACAAATCACTTTTCTGTTGATTTTTATTCCATCATGCTCTCCTCTCCCCTCACTCCCACTCTTGTCAGGTGCTTGGTCTTGGCTGTTATTTTTCTCTTTTACTGGGACATAAGGAACATCTCTGAAAGGCTGAAGAATGTATAATTTTATTTTGGTGACACACTGCCTTCTACAGAGTTCCCAAACCTACTTTGAAATGATTTTGTGTTTCTTCCAGTGGAACAGAGAGAGAATGGCCCAATCAAGTAGGCAGCAGCAGAGTGGGTCACCAGTTAAAATAGTCGAGGATTCATGAGAAGAGGACAAAAATCACCTAATATGTAGAAAAAGGATGAACAATGAAGACGTTAATCCAATTATTATTTAGGTTTTACCTGAAGAACAAAACCTGTGGTTTCTTCAACTAATAACAATGACCCTTAGTAAACATTAACAAATTAAGATGTATTTAGTTTTTCACAAATGTCCTTCAATTTATTAAGCATTGTATTTCACCAAGAAATTATAGTTCAATTCAAGTTATAACAGAACTCAAGTTACAGTCCACAGGGTAAGCATGTAATGAGTCGAACTTGATCCAACATTTAATTGTTGGTAGGAATATATTTACACTAAGGTGTTACATGGCTTCAATAATTATTCTGTCCTGCCCTTTACTAGCTATGTGACATTGGGCAAGTAACTTAGCATCTCTGAGCCTTGCTTTCCTCACCTGTGACCTAGGGATTAACAGTCCCAATGGCAAATCACTGTTGTTGTGCTTAGCACAGAATGAAAATGAAGGGAGTGTGAGGTGGCAGAAGGACCCTAAGTGCTGAATTTGAAAAGCCCAGGTTCCGTCCTGGAAACATTGATTTTTTATAGTACTCTAGTGAAGTTCTGGCACTAGTCAGTTCTGGCAACCTACACCAGTATGCTTGCCTCGAGAATCCCATGGACAGAGGAGCCTGGCAGGCTACAGTCTATGGGGTCGCAAGTGTCAGACATGACTTAGCAACTGAACCACCCCCACCGCCAGTGTTAGACATGAGTTTCTCTTTTCTCCCCCGCCATCTACTTGTACTGAGATGAAACAAACATCAGCCTGTGAAGCCCCCTGGGCCCTCCAGGCCATTGGTAGCAGCTCCTATATTTCCTTTCCTGGCTCTCTGATCCTTTTCTGTGACATTAAAGTGAAAAATAGCAGCAAAACTACAGATTTTTATTGGGGAAAGGAAATAGGTGGTGTCATTACCATATATAGATGATTTCAACCTGTAAGTGTTTCCCAAAATAATAATTTTATAAGTATGATGCATATATTAAAAATAGTTGATATCCAAGAGATTTTATGTGGAAAATATTAGGCACATATAGAAGGGGTTCGATAACACAATAGCTGTCATTTCCATTTTATCATTAATCCTACAGCTGTTGTATTAACCAACTCAGCATCATTTATGCTGGCTGGACCACTGTTTCTTGATCAGAGCATTGTAAGGCATGCAAGATGGATAAATTGATGGAAAAGCTGGAAACAGAACCCAGTTTCAGAAAATGCATCGCATCTTTGAATTCTCCTACTTCTCAACAGAGGGTCTCTGCCATGGCCATTTTGGACTTAAAACTTGCTGTTTGACCAGACCAGCTGAGGGGTGGGGGAAGAGGGTGACACTATTTCTTACTCCTGTTTCAAGTTTATGTCACATGTGTGTCATAATACAGCCCTACAGACACATACACATACATATGCACAATTACAGCTTCTTTGGGCTTCCCTGGTGGTGCAGTGGTAAAGAATCCACCTGCCAGTGCAGGAGATTCAGGTTCAGTCTCTGGGTCGGGAAGATTCCCTGGAGGAGGAAATGACAACCCACTCCAGTATTCTTGCCTGGAAAATCCCATGGACAGAGGAGCCTGGCGGGCTACATGGGGTCACAAAAGAGTGACATGATTTAGCAACTAAACAATAACTATGGCCTCTTTAACTTCATTTCATGATTTGTCTTAAAATTGACATTTTTTTCTCAATCTGTCTGTAGTGTAATGTGTTTGATACAGCTTAATTAGTTCTCAGTCATTTCCTGAGCCTTTTTTTTTTTTTGGAGCATGTTTAGGTTGCAACCCAGGTGCTGCCAAAGAAATAAATCAAAATGAACAATGACCTCTCACGACCATTTTCACTCTACCAGACTGTGGTGTGTACATCAGCAATAGTCTAAACCGTCAGGTTCAGATAGCAAAAGGTCTGTAGTAAAGGCACCGTAGGAGATTTAGTGTTGGTTTTTCTAGTCATTGCAAGGTTTTCTTTCTTCCCGTTTCACAGAAGCATCTAGTTGTGTTGGTTTATAAACCTTCACGATACCTGGTGAGATTTAAAGTTTTTAATACAGACAATCTTCTTACCACTTCTTTTGTATGTAGATGCCCCTGAAATTATTTTCCTTGTTGAAACAAAAAGCTGCTTCTGATTGGTCTAAGTAAAAATACTGCTTTATTCTGCTCAATTAACTGCTCCAGGGCATAATGAATCATTTTCTTGGGTAAAATGCTCTGAACTGGCAATGAAAGTCCTTACAGAAAGTCTTGCCGTCAGAAGCACAGACTCTGACACCTGGAGGTTACTGTAGATGCCAGGCAGACCAAACCCTAAGTTTAAAGATGAGGAGACCCACGTGTCATAGCTCATAATCGGTGGAGCTGAGGCCAGAACCGAGCTCCTACCATTTCTAGATAATGTTCTTTCTACCAAAGAAAGGTTATTTTTCATTGCCAGATGACATTGCAGAGAGCTTAGTCTTTTTGATGCATAAAAGCATAACATTTTTGATTTATAAAATTAATTTTTAAAAAATTTTATTGAAGTATAGTTGATTTGTAATGCTGTGTTAATTTCTGCTGTATAGCCTAGTGATCCCTATATACATTCTTTTTCATACTCTTTTCCATTATGATTTATCACAGGATATTGTGATATAAAATTAACTTTCAAGGACTTTCCTGGTGGTCCAGTCACTAAAACTCCGTGCTCCTAATGCTGGGGGCGCAGGTTTGATCCCCGGTCAGGGAACTAGACGCCACATGCTGCCATTAAAAGATCCTATTTGCCACAAGTAAGACCTGATACAGCCAAATAGATAAATAAATATTTGAAAAAATTAAAATTAATTTTTGATACACTGAAAAATCCATTCATCTAACAAACACGCACTGAGCATCTTCACGTGCCTGGTGCTGTGCTAGTGAAGGTGATCAGGACACCATCTTCAACGTAAAATCCCTCAGGACCCTCCTGGCTCTTCTGGGGATGTGGCCACGTGCCGTGTGCATCTGTAGGATGATGGGGGTCTTCAATGAAGGATGGTATGGGCACAAGTGGGATAAGGCCTGGTTCTGGCTCAGAAGCCCTGAGTGTACTTCAGCTCCCCTCTCGCTAGTCCCGTGACCGTGAGCAAGTCTCTTCCTTTCTCCACGTCACCTTTTCCTCATTTGTAGCAGGAGGGGCTCATCGACCATGAGACAGGATGAACGGCAAACATGTGGCCAACATGCCTGTGAGTATTACACACATGGAGCATGTAAGTGAGCTCCCGGCTCCTGGAATAGACTGCTGCTGCTGCTGCTGCTAAGTCACTTCAGTCACGTCCGACTCTGTGCAACCCCATAGACGGCAGCCCACCAGGCTCCTCTGTCTTCAGGCAAGAATACTGGAGTGGGTTGTCATTTCCTTCAACGCATGCGTGCATGCTAAGTCGCTTCAGTCGTGTCCGACTCTATGTGACCCTATGGACAGCAGCCCACCAGGCTCCTCTGTCCACAGGATTCACTAGGCAAGAATACTGGAGTGGGTTGCCGTTTCCTTCTCCAGGAACAGACTGGGGACTTATGAACTATGTTCCTTGCTTAGGGCTGTGGTAACAGAGGACCACAAACTGCTGGCTTAAACAACAGAACTTGACTCAAAGTTGTGAAGGCCATACATCCAAGATCAGGGAGTTGACAGGGCTGGGTTGTTCTAAAAGGCCGTGAGGAAAAATGCTCTGCCTGCCTCTCTCCCAGCTTCTAATAGTTTCCTAGCAACATCGGGCCATTCCTTGGCTGGTAGATGCGTCACTCCGACCTGTGCCTTTATCTTTATAGGCCTTTACCTGAGTGCAGGCAGGTCTTCCTGAGTCCAGATTTTCCTCCTTCATAGCAACAGTCATGTGGAATTGCAGTCCACCCTAACGACCTCTCTTGACTTGATTATCTGCAAAGGCTTCATTTTCAAATAAGACTGCATTTGCAGGTACTAGAGATCAGGACTTCAGTATCTTTTTACTATTATTATTGGCTGCACTGGGTCTTTGTTGTTGCATGCAGACTTACTCTAGTTGAGGGGAGCGGAAGCTACTCTCTGGTTTGTTTGTGGTGGGTGGACACTCATCGTGGCAACTTCTGTTGTGGAGCACAGGCTCTAGGACACGAGCTCAGTAGTTGTGAGGGGCTACTAAGGCACACAGGCTTAGTTGCCCCTCAGCACGTGGAATCTTCCTGGACCAGGGATTGAACCCGTGTCCCCTGCATTGGCAGGCGGACTCTTAATCACTGGACAACCAAGGAAATCTGGGACATCAGTATCTTTGGGGGAAAGAATTCAACCCATAAGGACTACTGGTGGGTCTGCTCAATGAACCAAGATTGAATGTCACCTCTCTAGGCTCCCGCAATGTGGTAGCAGCCTCTTTGTACACTCACACTTCATTTGGCAAACTCACTGAGTCCCTGCAGCTCCTGTGTACTGAGCTTGGAGCTTAGAATAACATCAACCAAAAAAAAAAAAAAAAAACCCAGAGAGAGACACAACCTGGATCCCCCTTCAGTCCACCTTCTGATATAGATAAATAACAGCATTAGAATAAAGATGGAAAGTGACAAGTGTCAACGAGAGCTAGAGGTAACTTTCTGCAGGATTTCAAAGGAGAAAGAGAGGCAGTGAATCTAAAGAAGACTTCCTGGAGGAGGTGGCACTTGAACTGGCCATTGAAGGATGGGTAGGAGCTGGCCATGGGAAGATGGAGGGAAAGGGAAAGTGTGAACACAAAGACATAAGGGTATATGTTGGTGCAGCCTACACCACACAGGAACACCTCCGAATCCCATGTCCTCAAAGCATTCGCTGGGTTTCTTTTCCTCCTTCCACCACCATCCCCACCCCATTGCCCCAGGCCATCACGACTTTGTGCAGAGATTAGGAAAACTGGTCACTTACTGCCTTCACAGGACTTGTGGGAGGTACATATGACTTAGTTTATAAAAGGACAAAGAGTCACATTAAGTCCAGTTTACCCAGTAATCACTGAGGAGCCTCTTCTGATCCTGGGGTCATGAAAATGAGCAACTCAGGTTCAAAATCATATTCGTTCTGTTGAAACTCTTCCATGGGGTGGAATTAAGTTCTAACTTTACTCATGTGACATTTTTCCTTTTGTAACTTTAAATCCTACTACCTACAATCAGATCTGAAGAATCCCTCAGTAAGAACCAGTTAGCTCAAGTGCTGGTGGTGATTCAGTAACTAAGTCGTGACTCTTGGGACCCCACGGACTGTAGCCCACCAGGCTCCTCTATTCATGGGATTCTCCAGGCAAGAATACTTGGCTGGGTTGCCATTCCCTTCTCCAGGGCATCTTCCCGACCTAGGAATCAAACCAGTGTCTCCTGCACTGCACACAAATTCTTTACCATCTGAGCCACCAGGGGAGCCAGATAGCTCATGGGACAGCTGTATTTTTAGGATGGCGGTGTTCTTGAAGCTTAACAATAACTAATCAAAGTAAACAGGACTTCCGAGGAACAGACACACATAAACTATTTAGATTGACAAAAAGATACACCCAGAATTCAAGAAAAACAGAAACCCAGCCTGGTGTGAATCCACTCTTTAGAGGGCAGCTGAGATTTTACTGAGTGACTTGGAGGAATACTCTGCATTCCCTGGACTTGTTCTGAAAGTGGAGGTAAGGAAAGGAATATAATAATGAAGGAGCCCTAGGGCTCTCCCCTAACACTGGCGCTGAGACCAGCCCGTGGGACTCATATTAACACACATCCCATAAAGTTAGAATCTAGACAGTCTTATGAAACACTTCTCTCCTTACAGCAAAGGTGGCTGTGTGTGTAAAAGAAATGGTAATAGCCAAATCATGTTATCAGGCTGACTCTAAAGAGATCTGGGGGAATTCAGTTGCTGCCTTCTACCAGGGCAAACAACAGAAGCCGAATTCATTTGAGTCTGAGATCATTCAAAGGCAGTGTAGAAACATCTAAGATGGTCATCAAACTGAAGACACACATCTGTGCATAAAAATGATATAATATTAAGAATTTACTGCATAGCACAGGGAATTCTGTTCAATACTTTGTAATGACCAATAAGGAAACAGAGTCTAAAAAAGAGTGGAGATATATATATATCTCCACTCTTTTATATAATCATATGTATATATCGTTCCCTGGTGGCTCAGTCAGTAAAAAATCTGCCTGCAATGCAGGAAACCTGGGTTCAATCCCTGGGTCAAGAAGGTCCTCTGGAGAAGGAAATGGAAACCCACTCCAGTGTTCTTGCCTGGAAAATCCCATGGACAGAGGAGCCTGGCAGGCTATAGTCAGACATGACTTAGCTACTAAACCACCACCACCACCCCCATATGTACATGTATAACTGACTCACTTTGTTGTATAGCAAAAACTAACACAACATTGTAAATCAACCATACTGCAACAAAAAAAAATTAATTAAAAAAGTGATGTAACACTGGCCAATGCAAATTAAAAAGATGAGAGAAGTCATCAGCTTCACACAGACATCCTCATCTGGCCATGTCTTCACCTGACACTGTTTTTCTCGATCGAGTTCAAAGCGCTATCTTATCTCTCACTCCTGGAAAGAAACACAGGCTGACTGAAGGGGTCATTGGGTGAATGAGGGGTTCCGGCCTGAGCCAACCCTGAAGGGCCCCTGACAGTTCATCATGAAAGGTTGCAATGGACAATTCTGTTGACACAGAGTGACAGGAAGCTCTAGGAAGGAGGTGGGCTTGTTTCATGCAGGGCAGACATCCCTGTATAGCCCTTTCATGCTCACGACTTTAACTAATTTTCCGTCATGTCTATGAGAGATGCCAGGGCCTCAAACATGACCCCCACCATCACCGAGCAGCGGGGAGGGTCTCCCCTGACAGGAGCATCTCTCTGCACACTCATCACCTGGGTCCATGGGGTGGGACACACACCAGAGCCCATTCCTGGAGTTCCCACATGGAGCCTTGAGACTGCGTACAACTTGAGATCCCTAAACCAGTGTAACCAGGAATGCTTCCCCATAGAACAGTTGAAGGAGACCTTCAAGAAGGTGGAGAAGAAAACATAACAGGAGAGCCTGGCAGAACTGCAAAAGAACTCAGTTCAGTTCAGTTCAGTTCAGTCGCTCAGTCGTGTCCGACTCTTTGCGACCCCATGAATCGCAGCACGCCAGGCCTCCCTGTCCATCACCAACTCCCGGAGTTCACCCAGACTCACGTCCATCAAGTCAGTGGTGCCATCCAGCCATCTCATCCTCTGTCGTCCCCTTCTCCTCCTGTCCCCAATCCCTCCCAGCATCAGAGTCTTTTCCAATGAGTCAACTCTTCACATGAGGTGGCCAAAGTACTGGAGTTTCAGCTTTAGCATCATTCCTTCCAAAGAAATCCCAGGGCTGATCTCCTTCAGAATGGACTGGTTGGATCTCCTTGCAGTCCAAGGGAGGTCAAGAGTTTTCTCCAACACCACAGTTCAAAAGCATCCATTTTTCAGCGCTCAGCCTTCTTCACAGTCCAACTCTCACATCCATACACGACCACAGGAAAAACCATAGCCTTGACTAGACGAACCTTTGTTGGCAAAGTAATGTCTCTGCTTTTGAATATGCTATCTAGGTTGGTCATAACCTTCCTTCCAAGGAGTAAGCGTCTTTTAATTTCATGGCTGCAGTCACCATCTGCAGTGATTTTAGAGCCCCCCAAAATAAAGTCTGACACTGTTTGCACTGTTTCCCCATCTATTTCCCATGAAGTGATGGGACCAGATGCCATGATCTTCGTTTTCTGAATGTTGAGCTTTAAGGCAACTTTTTCACTCTCCACTTTCACCTTCATCAAGAGGCTTTTTAGTTCCTCTTCACTTTCTGCCATAAGGGTGGTGTCATCTGCATATCTGAGGTTATTGATATTTCTCCCAGCAATCTTGATTCCACCTTGTGTTTCTTCCAGTCCTGCGTTTCTCATGATGTACTCTGCATATAAGTTAAATAAACAGGGTGACAATATACAGCCTTGATGTACTCCTTTTCCTATTTGGAACCAGTCTGTTGTTCCATGTCCAGTTCTAACTGTTGCTTCCTGACCTGCATGCAAATTTCTCAAGAGGCAGATCAGGTGGTCTGGTATGCCCATCTCTTTCAGAATTTTCCACAGTTTATTGTGATCCACACAGTCAAAGGCTTTGGCATAGTCAATAAAGCTCAGGCTGGTCCAATCCCAGGCACCACCCCAGCCCAGCTTCTGCAGTGGGACTCCTGCTCAGCTCGGACCGTGGAGTTGACTGGCTGCCCCCCACATCCACTGTCCCCCTTTGTTAAACAACTTGTTTGTTGCTGTTACCATTACAGGTGCCCAGTGGAGTTGCGTTTTCCAGCAGGAATTATGTTGCACAGCCAGGTCTCAAGATTTAGGTCTGCACGATGCTCCCCTGGACACCTGGAACAGCAGACCACGTTTGTTCCAGGGGGAGGTCTCTTTCTGCAGCCTTTTCCCCCCAGCGCCTCCCTCAGGGTCCAGCCCTGCTTCCTGCACTGCACTGGCTTACTCCCCTCAAAGCCCACCTTCCTTCATGGTGACCTGGGCACCATGTGACCCCTTGTCCCTCCATCTAAACTGCCAGAGTATTTAATGTCGACCAGCCTTAAGAAAGCTCTCTGGTTAGACATCGTGAAACTGCTATGAAAATTAAGTGGTTCTATGCCCTTCTGTCTGATCCTTGCCATCTGTTTTTCCAAATTCTTCCCACCTCCTTTAACTGACACATCGAGTTTCAGAAAGTTCTTTTAGTTCAAAAGTCATGGGATAGAGCATTTGTCAACCATCACAGTGACCATCGACTCAGGGAAGAATCATCAAGGGATGCTGTCTGGGGAAAAGTCTGATGAAGAATAGGAAGCTTACAGTGGACACAGAGCACAAAGATGGCTAAACATGGACAAAGAATCTGGCAGAAGACACCTGGTGAGCCTTTGTGCTCTCTTTGGAACTTATCTCTACGTCTGAAATCAGGAAAAGCCAAATACCTGAGTTCCTAGACACCAGAGGAGCACTCAGAAAATGGGTTTGGCACCTCTAAACACGAGATCAGGGCAGATCCTAGGGTCCTGAGACCAACTTAATTTGAGGGTCTGGGCATCCTTGCTGACGACCAGAAGGTAAGGAGGGGGAGGTGGCAATGTGACCCCCTCCTCAGAGAAATGAAGTCAGAAGCAATTAGCTTTTGTGTTTTCCCTGGTAGATTCCAAGAACCCCCAACCTGACTATAGGAGATAATTTCTTTCTTTAAAAAATTATTTCATAGAAGTATGAAAGTGAAAGTGTTAGTTGCTCGATCATGTCTGACTCTTTGTGACCCCTGGACTGTAGCCTGCCAAGCTCCTAGTGGATTAACAATATTATGCTAGTTTCTGGTGTATAGCAAAGTGATTCAGTTATACATATATATAATAATTTGCATCTGCTAATCCTAAATTCCCAATTAATCCCTCCCCGTGCCGTCCTTGGCAACCACAAGTCTGTTCTCTATATCTGTGAGCCTGTTTCTGTTTCGTAGAGAATTTCACTTGTGTCATATTTTAGATTCCACACATAAGTGATACCACGTGATATTTGTCTTTGTCCAACTTACTTCACTTAGTTGATCATCTCCAGGTCTATCCATGTTGCTGCAAATGGCATTGTTTCGTTCTTTTTTATGGCTGAGTAATATTCCAAGGAGAGAATTTCTTTTTTTTTATTTTTATTTTTTAGAATTTCTTAGACATAGTTCCTATTATTGGTCTCATTACCATGTAGAACAATCTTGCCTATCACTGAGCAACAAATTAACTTTGTTGTAAATTTGAGAAGGTTCCAATCCTAGTTATTGGTGTTGTTACTCTTATTGTTTGGCTCAGTGTTATTAGTTTCTTATTCAGGTAGCTTAGATCTTCCTTTATAAATGTAAAGGAACTTAGGAGGACTCAGCCTTGATTTCTCTCTTTGCTTCCAGGCCTGCTGTGCTGTGTCTGAGGTGTCTCCTGAACTTTATAGGCAGCCTTGTTATATAAGGGTCTGAGTTGAGCTTTGATATCAATCAGAGTTCAATTCTAGCGCATGCAATTCCAGGGTTCAATTCCAGCGTGTGCAACCTAAGCAAGGTGAATTTGGAAACACCCTGGTGGGACATTGAGGTAAATGAATGCACTTTTAATTTGTACTACTTAATTTTAATGCACTATTTAATTAATTCTGTTTTCTTTTTTTGGCCTCACTGCACAGCATACAGGATCCTATTCCCTGACCAAAGACTGAACCCATGCCCCCTGAAATAGAAGCATGGACTGCCAGGGAATTCCCTGGATGAATGCACTTTAGCTGAAGTTCAAGTAAGACACTTAAGGCACATTTACATCACTTTTATGATTTCCTCACTTCAAACAACTTGTTTGATTCATCAGTGCTAAATGTATCAGATGAAAAGCCTCCCAGTGTGTTTTGCTAGAAACACTGGTGAGAAGCAGAAACCCATCTGTTTTGCACATTTGCCCCATATTCTCCCAGAACAATTGGCTGGGGGTCTTTCCCAATGGCTCTCCAACATGGCTACTCACTGGAACAATCTGATGATTGGGTCCCCTCCAGACCTCCCTTTAAAGACCTGGGAAGGGAATTCCATGGCAGTCCAGTGGTTGCTGCTGCTGTTGCTGCTAAGTCACTTCAGTCATGTCCGACTCTGTGCGACCCCATAGACAGCAGCCCACCAGGCTCCCCCATCCCTGGGATTCTCCAGGCAAGGACACTGGAGTGGGTTGCCATTTCCTTCTCCAATGAATGAAAGTGAAAAGTCAAAGTGAAGTTGTTCAGCTGTGTCTGACTCTTCATGACCCCATGGACTGCAGCCTACCAGGCTCCTCCGTCCATGGGATTTTCGAGGCAAGAGTACTGGAATGGGGTGCCATCGCCTTCTCTGAGTCCAGTGGTTAGGGCTTTGCAATTCCATTGCAGGGGGCTCGGGTTTGACTTCTGGTCAGGGAATTAAAATCCTGCATGCTGTGCGTGGCAGCCAAAAACAAACAAATAAAATAATAAAAATTTAAAAAATAAATGAAGACCTGGGAAGGCCTGGACTGGTGATTTTCAGGTTCCACTCAGTTGAGCACAACTGATCTGCATTATTGCTCAGGTCCGTGGCTATATCTGCAAGAGTCAGATGGAGAGTTTTAGCCTCCACTCTGCCCTTCCAGGCAAAGCCAACCTGGGGGGCCTCCACAGATAATCCTAGAGTTGCGCTGAGGAGCCTGAACCCCTGGAGGGAAGCTCCAGAGAGGAGCAAGGGCACCGGGGTAAGTCCATGCTGTGACAGTGGTGAATGTCGCACACTGTACGTTTTCTGGATGAATAGAGATGAATTTAGCCAGGACACCTGGGTGTGGGGAGTGAGAAGTGGGTGAGCTTGAGGAGGGACATTTCAGGGGCAGGGAACTAACAAAAAGTGATTATTAAGAGATCATATTATATTGTGTGTGAAACTTTTGAAAACTGTAAAGCACTATAGAATTTAAAGAATAATTCAATAAAAATAAAATTCAGTCAGTTTAGTTCAGTCACCGAGTCATGTCCAACTCTTTGTGACCCCATGAAACGCAGCACGCTATGCCTCCCTGTCCATCACCAACTCCAGGAGCTTACTCAAGCTCATGTCCATTGAGTCAGTGATGCCATCCAACCAACTCATCCTCTGTTGTCCCCGTCTCCTCCTGCCTTCAATCTTTCCCAGCATCAGGGTCTTTTCAAATCAGTCAGTTCTTCACATCAGGTGGCCAAAATATTGGAGTTTCAGCATCAGTCCTTCCAACGAACACCCAGGACTGATTTCCTTTAGGATGGACTGGTTGGATCTCCTTGCAGTCCAAGAGAATCTCAAGAGACTTCTCCAACACCACAGTTCAAAAGCATCAATTCTTCAGCACTCAGCTTTTAATTGAAAATAAGTAAATAACACTTCTGGGGATCTCTTTTGGAGATCTTTACTTTTACCACCAAAAAAACAAAAAAAGGCAGAAGAAGAAATGGTAGAGCTTGGTGCAAGCCTAGTTCTGCCTGGTGGTTTCATTTTTTAAGTCCCCAGAACAAGGATCAAACCCTGTGCCCCCTGCATTTGGAACACAGTCTTAACCACTGGACCTTCCCTAATGATGTTTTGTTTCTCTAGATGGATTAACCAACACCAAACATTCTGTGTGCTGTTCTTATCTGCCAGATGCCTTTAGCCAGGATCTCAAGGACTCACTGGTAATAGCAGATATTTTAAATTAAAGCCAAGATATTTGAAAGGTCATTCTGAAGAAAAGTCCAGGAAACGGGCTCTCACATAGTGAATTACTCAGTAGGATCCAAGATAGTCAACACTTTCCAGCAGGTCACCCAATCTCTCCTCTTCAGCAAGAAACTGACTACATACCAGTGATCATCATCGGTACAAAGTACACTACTTAGTGTTGTTGGATAAGGCGGTAGTTTGCAGACCTTTGTCCTCTGGTACCAGTAATAAGTGACTACTCGATGAGTTATGTTACAAGATGGTAGACTTGACCCCAGGACTGTGGTTGCAGACTCCGGTGGGGCCAGCTTCCTAAGAACATTGTTAATAAAAGGTTATCAGTCTGACAAGCTTAGGCTTGTCAAACCAGTGTCTGGCTCCCAATAGGCCCTATGCAGGTGTCTGCTATTGACACAAACTCCAAAATCTACTACTACTAAGTTGCTTCAGTCGTGTCCGACTCTGTGCGACCCAATAGACTGCAGCCCACCAGGCTCCCCCGTCCCTGGGATTCTCCAGGCAAAATCTACTACAGGGTACTAATTATTTCCTTGTAAATTCTGAGCTGCAGTGCAATGCTGGGATTCCAGGGAGCAGGAATCTTGCTTAGAGCACGTGGGTATCCACAGCGCCGAACAATGATTCTCTACCCCGGGTTTGTAAGTGGTATTTATTCAGTTGAACCATGAGCTTGAAGATGAAGTCTTGTTTCAACAAGTACTGGTCAGGTACGTGCAGCACGCAGGGATGCAGAGATGGTAAGAGGGAAAGATTACAGCGACCATGACCTTGTGCAAGGCGCAGTGCCCTTTGTAACCTCCCAGCAGCCCTGTCTCTATTTTTCCAGGAGGAAATTGAAGTCTTAAGGAACCGGGTAAACTGCCAGACCATCTAACACCACGGCCACCTCCACCCTCATCAGGTGGAGTACGCCCCCGAGTACACCCTGAAGGAGAGACTCTACGGGTTAAGAACTAAAGGAGACCCGGAGCATCCTCTTTCCAGAGGACTCCAAATGTTGGGGGACCCGAGCGCCCCCTCTGCTGCCAGAAGCACCCCTCTTCCTAACACTGGGGAGTAGGCTGGAAGGGAAGGAACGGAGACTCGAGGGGCTCCTTCGCTGTGCGGGACGCCAGGCGCAGGGCGAGCTCCTGGAAGCCCCTTCAGTCCGTCTCCAGGCTCCCGGGCTCTGCGCACCGGGACGCAGGTCTCCGTGCCTTCAAAGCGCTGCGCGACAGCCACGCCAGCGCCCCAAACCTTGGGCAGAGGCCAAACGGTCACTTCCCCGCCCTCCAGGCGCGGTATGCAAATCCGAGCACCAGGAAGTAGCTGGGACCTCCCGGCCGAGCTCGGCGACG
>NW_011494680.1:9408563-9409291 GCF_000754665.1 Bison bison bison
GGGCAGGACCCGGGCGGGGTGGAGGGGGGAGCGCGCGGCGGGGCGGTGAGTACGCTCGGATGCCTTCCGCCCGCGGAGGACTCGCCCCCGGGAGCGCGATCGCGGGGGCGGGCGGCTCCGCAGGTGTCTCAGTGCCCCGGGCGCAGGGGCGGGGCGGGCGCACCGCGGGGCCCTCCTGCGCTGCCCCTAGGGCCGGATGCTGTCCCCGCGCGGGTGGGGAAGCCGGTCTCCACGCGGAGCGCGCGCGCGGCGGGGATCCCCGGGGGACCCCAGGCCTGCACAGTCCGGTATCCCCTCCGGGCCCGGGGCCCCTCCGCGAACCGCGGGCATCTGCCCTCCTCGGGGCCCGGGCGGAGCTTGACGTCCGGGCTCTGCGGCGGAGGCGGTACGCACCCTCCCGCCGAGCCCGGCGCCTCCCGGCCTGCGGAACCGCAGCCCCGAGCCCCCTGCGGCCGAGAGGAAGCGAGAGTTATTTTAAGAATTCAGGGGTTGCCTTTCCTTCGCCTTGGGGGAAGGGTGTGAGCGTCAGTTCCCACTTTCCTGCGTTATCTCGGCCACTGTGGTGTCTTCAAGATGCTGAGCATTTGTTATGTTCCATCTAATAGCAAGCGTGATCGTGGGGTGTGTGTGTATGTGTGTGTCTGTCTGTTTGAATTACCCCAAATCCACCCAACTTCTTCGTCATCTCAGAAACTCGAGTTGAACCCAGGCTTCTCAGTTTCCTAGCT
>NW_011494680.1:9409622-9409737 GCF_000754665.1 Bison bison bison
AGGGCCCGGAGTCTGACTCAGGCTAAGAACAAGCCAATGAGGAGGTTTGACTTACTTTTGATTTCTTGGCTACCCCCAGCTGGCTGTAGGGTTCAGAAGGGGTGGGGGATGGGGG
>NW_011494680.1:9409837-9421309 GCF_000754665.1 Bison bison bison
TCTCTCTCTCCAGCACCTTCTAAAGCAGGGTGGAGGGGAATAGGCACTTACTGAGTCCTCTGAATCTGTCCTGATAAGGTAAGCTCTGCTGGAAAAGGGTAGGATTCAGGTGGCTCCTAGTTCTCTCGTGGAAGTCGGTGTTTTGAGGCTTGAAGTCATTTAATTTGATCACAAGAGGTTCTTGGTGATTGGTCCTCTTTGAATGCAGAATGGGGTAACCTTCTTCCTGAGAGAAGAATAGAGGGCAGCCGATGTGAAGGGAGAGAAAACAGGAACCAGGAAGCCTGAGTTTGGGTGTCTTCCATCACTTATCAGAACTGTGATTTGGGATAAATTACTTGGATCATTTATCCCATCAACATCTCCTTCACAATGGTAATTACAATTATATTATGATTTGCCCATATGTGTGTAGTCTGTTTTCACCACTACAATGAAATCCTGAAAACAGCTTTGTCTGGTTTGTCCAAAACGCCAGCCCTGGTGCCTGTCACATGGTCAAGATTGCTTGGAAGAAGGAAAGAGGGTCTCCAAGCCTCACCCTGTGCAAGTCTGAGGAACAGGGCTGGCCTCTAAGGCATCTGTAGGCCACTGGCCCTCTAGTCCTGGCTTTTAAAATGGAAATTGGAGGAAGTTGACTGTCAAGTTATCCCAGCGCTAGAGTTCTCAGCTCAGGACTGGTTTCCATGCTTGTAACACTGAGAGAGAAGTCTTGATTTGAAGTGCTAAGATGCAGCCTGTAAAGCTGACATCTGGGCAAGCTGTTATGCAATCAAAAAGACACACAACATCCTAGAATCATCAATGTTGGAAAGGTTTGTAGAGTACTTGTGTGATACCTGAATGCTGCCCATGGCATTCTCTTAGCAGAAAAGTGGTCCAGCGAGGTAGTGATTCAATGATTCCCAAAGCCTTTTAGTTCCATTATTTTTGTATTAAAAAAAAAAATCACCAAAACTTTTGAGATGCCAACTGGTTCAAATGAATATATGGGTTTGTAAATTACAACGTGAAATCATATCATCCATAAACGAACCCATATTCATTTAAAATCTGCACAAATCGGAGCACATGCCCCCCAGCATGGAACATTGCTGTGGCCCGCTCACACCATTGATCTGTGACCTCCGTGTCCTCAGGCATGGGGAGAGTTGAAAAGAAAAGGTCATCGCATCACTAGTTGGGCCGCTTATCGGTGACATGTTGATGTCAGAGACAGTCTCAGACCTTTCCTTGGCTCCTTCTGCCAATGGTGGTACTGATGATTTTTGCCGATCCAGGGCTCTGAAGCCTTCTGAACACTGATTTCCTCCAAACCTTTCAGGACCCTGCACAGTAGGCAGGGGCCAAAAAATGAGGGTGAGGAGGGTTGGCATGATCAGTGTCACAGGCCTGATTAAGTGACATCATTGGGCCTAGTAGGTATGTTTTCCCACTCCAGCTTGGACAGCTTTTCCCACTTTCCTGCCTTTGGATCTGTAGTAGGTACTCCATTACTTAAAAGTAAAGAACTCGTCATTTAATAAACATTTTAAGGACAGAATCACAAGGTCATCTTCTTCTATCACATGGAGATGGTCTGCACTAAGGGACTGTTAGAGTAAATGAGCAGGTGGACCAGTGAGCAGGGTGCAGAGGCTGTTGTGTCGAGCTGAGTTTCTGTGTCTTTCAATTTTGCTACCTGCTCAGGGCAGGGGGAGGTCTGATAACTCCCCAGATGACATCTGTCCTGGTCACTGTCAGAGCAGCACTAGTGACTGCCTT
Organism: Bison bison bison; assembly: GCF_000754665.1. NCBI lineage: Eukaryota > Metazoa > Chordata > Mammalia > Artiodactyla > Bovidae > Bison > Bison bison. Next base: position 9,411,602 of record NW_011494680.1, read on the forward strand.
CAGGACTGTTCCATGCTTATGGGTCAGCATGTTGTTTAGTCGCTAAGTCGTGCCCAGCCCTTTTGCGACCCCATGGACTGTAGCCCACCAGGCTCTTGTATCCTTGGGATTTCCCAGGCAAGAATCCTGGAGTAGGTTGCCATTTCCTTTTCCAGAGGATCTTCCTGACCCAGGGATCCAACTGGAGTCTCCTGCATTGGCAGGCGTAATCTTTACCACTGAGCCACCTGGGAAGCCTCTGGGACAGTATAAAAGTACTCAATGATACTTTGTAAAAAAGTTCCCCCTAGCTTCTTTATAAACCCTACAAGCCTCCTTGTGTGGTTGTTATAGCAGTAAGAGGTGTCATTCGAGGGGAATATACAAGGTGAGGAGACAGGGCCCATGGGATGCATGTGGAAATATGCAGCCTCCTTCCTGGGCTCCTGTTGTGGACCAGGCTCATCCTAAGTCCACACTCCTATAATGGATAAACATTCCCTCCCAGCTTTTAAGATTGATGAGGAGAAGGACAAGGAAGAGGAAGTTGGTCAGAAGTACTGAAAAATTTCTTACAGCTGCCTGGTTTCCTGATACTTAAATTGTGAAACCTTGAGTTCAGTCTCTCATCATTTCTGACATTTATTTTGAGTAAGTTCCCATTTGGGGGAGAAGCCCATGTGTAGAAAATAGTATGGAAATCTGCCCATAGTGGTGGTTGAGTTGCTAAGGCCTGTCCGACTCTTGCTACCCCACTGACTGTAGGCGCCTCTGTCAATGGGATTTTCGAGGTGAGAATACCGGAGTGGGTAGCCATGCCATTGCCTTCTCCAAGGGACCTTCCCCACCCAGGAATCGAACCCGGGTCTCATACATTGCAGGCAGGTTATTTACTGACTGAGCTGCGAGGGAAGCCCTGCCCATGGAGGGATTCAAATTTTTGGAACACACCAGTTTAAAGACTCGGACCTTCTTTCAGATTCTCTTGACTACATTAGCTGGAGGGGCTGTCTTGTCATTTAGAACAAGAGGTTTCAGGAGTTACTTGGGATGATGTGTGGAAAAGGCTCACCCATGCTGGCAGGTTGCAGGGGCTATTATCACCCTGGTTCTTCATTCTTGGGCTTTGTCTTCAGTCTTGTCCTGACCTTCACTTTGCCTTGTTGTTCTTGTTCAGTTGCTCAGTTGTGTCACTTTTCCCGACCCCACAGGCTACAGCACGCCAGCAGGCTTCCTTGTCCTTCACCATCTTCCGGAACCTGCTCAAACTCATGTCCACTGAGTTGGTGATGCCATCCAACCTCTCATCCTCTGTCATCCCTTTTCTCCTCCTGCTTTCAATTTTTCCCAGCATCAGGGTCTTTTCCAGTGAGTCGGATCTTTACATCAGGTGGCCGAAGTATTAGAACTTCAGCATCAGTCCTTCCAGTGAATATTCAGGGCTGATTTCCTTTAAGATTGACTGGTTTGAGCTCCTTGCAGTCCAAGGTACTCTCAAGAGTCTTCTCCAACACCACAGTTCAAAAACATCAATTCTTGGGCACTCAGCCATCTCTAGCTCTCCCATCCGTATAAGACTACTGGAAAAACCATAGCTTTGACTATACAGACCTTTGGCAAAATAATGTCTCTGCTTTCTAGTATGCTGTCTAGGTTGGTCATAGATTTTCTTACAAGGAGCGTCTTTTAATTTCATGGCTGCAGTCACTGTCTGCATCTTAGTACTGACTAAGCATCAACACTCCTGATTTGCTGCCAAGCTGTTTAATGATAGTTGTATTTATAATCAGAATACAATTTTCCTTTTAGAGAACTCTTCCAAAGTGTTGATTACTTATCTCTGCTTTATTCACCATCAATGTATGTCCACTCTCTCTTCTCTAACTCCCCTCTTCAACTCCTTTCTCACTGTCTTACAGAGCCTGCAAGCCATGCATTGCTAGGAATTGACCATTATTGGTTAACCTCAGTGTAACTGTGTTCTTTCTTCATTGTGCTTAGATGTGTAAGTGATGCTCCATAAAATGATGGATGAATGGGCGTATGTTAACAGAGACCATTGGATGGATGTTTCTTGGTGTGGGCTCTGCTCTTAATGAGCTATAGGACTTGGGGAAGAAGTCTTCATCAAGAGGTTCAGAGGGTCTTTAAGTGTCTCATTTCCTTTTTACCATTCACACTTGAGACACAGTCAGATATTGTTGGGCCTGCCCACACTCCCCCCTTTCTTTTTTTTTTAAATTTTATTTAACACCCAAACATTTTGTATTGGGGTATAGCCAATTAACAATGTGGTGATAGTTTCAGGTGAACAGCAAAGGGACTCAGCCCTACAAATACATGTATCCATTCTCCCCCCAAATCCCTCCCATCTAGACTGGCACATAACATTGAGCAGAGTGCCATGTGCCATATAATAGGTTTTTGTTGGTTATTCTTTTTAAATAGCAGCGTGTACATGACCTTCCCAAAGTCCTTAACTATCCCTTCTTCCCGGCAACCATGAGTTCGTTTTCTAAGTCTGTGAGTCTCTTTCTGTTTTATAAGTTCATGTGTACCATTTCTTTTTTAGATTCCACATATAAAGGATGTCATATGATATCTCTCCTTCTCTGCCTGGCTTACTTCACTCAGTGTGACTTTCTAAGTCCATCCATGTCGCTGCAAATAGCCTTATTTCATTCGTTTTAATGGCTGCCCACTCCTCCCTTCCTGTAAGCATCTAACTTCACTCTCTGTATTGATCCCGAGTCATGCTGGTTGGAAGCTCATTGTCAGCTCTCCCCAGTTCTCTCTCCACTGGTCCAGTGTTTGGTGGGAGCTATGGTGACTTTTCGGCGCTGGCCTGGGTCCCCAGTGAGATGGTAAGGCAGGTCTGGGTTCATCCTGCCTCCAGCCAGAGTAGAGATGTCTCCCAGATGCTGGGCCTTCTGGGTGCCTCCAGTCTTCCTGGAAATGTTAACCCACACAGGGGCGAGGGCAGCTGAGAAGCCTGTCTCAGAGAGACCGTCTGGAGAGGGAGGCTCACTTCTGCTTTCCATGGGGAAGCTGGGTCACAGAGCGCAGAGCTGCAGCAGGAGGCCGCAAGAAAGTGGTACTTCCTTCTGCTTTGAAGGCCCAGGCCCGTCATTTGCCTGCAGCCCCACCTTCCTCACCACCCAGCCCTGCTTTTTCCTCTGGGTTGGGGTTCTTTCTACCATCTTCTCTGCATTTGGTCCTTGAGAAGGCGGAAAGGAGGGGAGGGGAGGGAGGAACGAATGAAGCCAGTCCTCAGTGCAGAGCCTCCTGGGGTGGGGAGACTCCCACGGCCATGCTGGATTGTTCAGCCACAGAAAGATGTTCGTTTTGAAATTCTCCATCATGGAAATCATTACAAAACTCCGAATAGAGGTTTTGAAATCTTTTAATGTTCAGGCAGTATAATTATTTCTTAATCTTAACTACAGTGGATCAATACTGTTTTAAAAAGTCTTTAAGCTCTGAGTGTTAGTTGCTCAGTCATGGCCAGCTCTTTGTGACACCCATGGGTATAGCCTGCCAGGCTCCTCTGTCCAGGGGATTTTCCAGGCAAGAGTACTGGAGAGGGTTGCCATTTCCTTCTCTAGGGGATCTTCCTGACCCAGGGATCAAACCTGGGTCTCCTGCATTTGCAGATAGATTTTTTACTATCTGAGCAACCAGCCTCTCCTTAAATACTTGGGGTAGATCAGTGACCTTTCAAACTTCTTTGACTTTGATCCATATCAAGAAGCATCATGTTTTATTTTGTGCCAGAATGTACATCCATCTGTATGCAAAGAAAGAGGAAGAGAGAAAGATAGTTTGGTGAAAAGCCCTTCCCCACAGCTTGTAGGGGGTGGGGAGTGTCAGGCAGTCCTCTGAGGCCAGCTTGGTGAGATGTAGAATATACAGAAGTGAGGAATCCCTGGTGACTTGGTGGTTAGGACTTTCTGCTTTCACTGCTGTGGCCTGGGTTCAGTCCTTGGTCTGGGAACTATGATCCAGCAAGCAGCTTGGCCCCAAAATAACTACATAAGTAAAGTAAAATGCACAGAGGTGAGCCCAGCTATTCTATAAGCTCCTGTCCAATAAGGTTTATTACACAAACACAAATTAAGATACATCTGGCTTTCCATGTGGCACTAGTGGTAAAGAACCTTCCTGCCAATGCAGGAGACATAAGAGATGCGGGTTTGATCCCTGGGTTGGGAAGATCCCCTGGAGGAGGGCACGGCAGCCCACTCCAGTATTCTTGCCTGGAGAATCCCATGGACAGAGGAGCCTGGCAGGCTACAGTCCATGGAGTCACAAAGAATCGAATATGACTGAAGCAAATTAGCAGGCATACAATGAATGGTGTACCTTGTAAATATCTTTATTTTTTTTATTCCAATTTTATTTTATTTTATTTTTATGTTTATTTTATAATTTATTTATTTTAATTAGAGGCTAATTACTTTACAATATTGTATTGGTTTTGCCATACATCAGAATTGTACTTACTAGTGTGAAAGATGTTCTTTAAAAAGCTGAACACAAGCTGAACAGTAATCATATATTACCATTTCTGAAATACAATATTTATGTTGATACAATGATAAACTATGAATATCAGTGATTTTTTTATAGTAAAGTTTTCAATACTGATTTTCTCTGGGTGGTGGGTGAATGCTGATTTTTCTTTTTTACATCTTTCTTTTGTTACAAAGATTATGACTTATGTGGTTTTAGGCCAGTGGTGTGATGGGCGATGACGCGTAATAGGCTGGCGAGACAGCAGAAACTTTAAGGCAAAGGTGGTCCTTTTGATGGTTGTGTGGATATCGTTGTGGGCAGACCGACCCTAGAGGAACTCGTGCACTGCAGATGGTGTAAGCAGACATAATATTTCCCTAAAGAAGTGTCTACTGATATTTACTCATATTTAGTACTGAGTTTCTTGAGAACCTACTATCCTTTAGGCCCAGTTTCAGGGAGGAAACCCCGAAGGGGAGAAGGGGTCTGGGGTGGGGAGAACAGACCCGTTCCCACAGCATCCCTGGGCGGCCAGGCAGTGATGAGGCAGTTTGCGCAGGCGCAAAGGAGCCGTGCCCCCAGGACCCTCAGTGTTGGATTTCACTGTGAAGACCAAGGTGAATCTTGTGGAAAGTCTTTGTGGGAAACTGTTTTTTCCCCCATCACAATCACTTTCTTGACTAGACTCTTCTGTAACAAAGTATTGATGATGTTGCCAAAAAATATAGAGACAGGGAGACAATCAGTAATGGCTAAGTGTCCTCTGAATAGGTGAGTGTCATCCTCTGAATAGGTGGATGATTAACAGGGGGAGGGACGTGGACTTCCACGGAGATTAACTGGGGCCAGAAAGTAGTATTTATTGCCTTTGTACATGACCTAAGACTCGTTTGTAGACACTAGCGAGCAGATACTTGGTCACTCCCCTGGGAGGTGATGACCTTGCCCAGACATTTATCTGACTCTTCCTGATGAGGCAACACTGCTGAGGGGAAAAAGGAGTTGAGTTCTAAGTTTCTGTAGGGTTATTAGTATTTTCCATTTGACTTAAATGCAGACTGTTGGGATTTCCCTGCAGTCCAGTGGTCAGGATTCTGGGCTCTCAGTGCAGGAGACATGGGCTCAATTCCTTGGTGAGGAACTAAGATTCCCAAAGGGTGCTGATAAATAAGTAAATAAATAAATGGAGACTGCTGTACAGCAGCGGCTTGGTGTTGGCCTTGTTCTTACCATATACAAATTAGTGTGTTTAAAAACATCACCATAACCAGGAATGGCAACAGTTGGACAAAACGGGATAATTGGGCAATTCTGCAAGGAATGCCTTTGCATAATCAGAGATGACCTGTTGAATACATGCTGTATTCAGTGCCTGCTGCATGCTAAGTTGCATCAGTCATGTCCAACTGTTTGCGACCTTATGGACTGCAGCCCCGAGGGATTATTAGTTTTAAACTTGAGAGGAGATAGTGTACTGTGGTGGAAAGAAGATGGTCTTCCAGGTGACACAAATCAGAAGTCAGGTGAACTTCTGATCTGCCTGGGGCACCAGGAATCACCAGAGGCTATGGGGTAAGCTTAGTGTTCTTGGCATTCAAAGATGCCCTCAGGAGTGGGACATGGGGCCATAGCGTGGTTCTCAGAGCGAGATTGTTTTTGCCCTGGACAGGTGAACACAGCACCTTGCAAACAGGACAGGGCTCCTGGTGACGGGGGATGATGCTTGGTCAGGGAGGGCTGGGGGAGAAGGAATTTACCACTTGGAGACCTTAAAGAGAGGCATCCTTAAATAATGAGAGACTTTATCATCTGAGGAGTGATGGAACAACACAATAGTGCGTGTGCTCCCTGCTTCAAATAAGTGGCTACTACACAGTTTATGGTCATCAGGGTAATTAAACACGCACCCCAAGAGTTGGCTTTTGTCTCTCTGGGCCATGTTGACTTTTCCAACTGTTTCAACTTTAATGCATGGCAAGTGTACATAAAAAACAAAATTCAACAAGTTCAGTTATATAACTGTCTACATACCTTTTATTTTATGGTTTTCAATTACTTTAAAAGTTTTAAATAAGTGAAGATAACCACTAAATGAGAAATTAATGGTCATTTTCCATAAATTCCTGTATCTGTGGATAACCTTTCAAATTTGTAATAGAAAAAATATCTGAGGAGTTTGGTAAATGACTTGAATGTTACCTTATTGCTATAGTTCTGTCTTCAGCTAAGGCCGTGCTGCACAGCCCCATTTAACAAATGACTCATCCCCTCTGCTGTCAGCCACTGGACTCTGGACATCACCCGTCTACCTTGGTGTCCAACATGAAAATCAGACTCTCAGAGGAGAAAGATATCTTAGCTGTGTTTCTCGAACATAGGCCTTATCAAGCAGTCACTTTCTCTTGAGCACTGGGTCTCAAAAGTTAGCGTCTGTCCCAGTGATTCTAACAGTGGTAAAGGAGGTCACGTTGTGAGAAGCACTGTGACAGGTATATTCCTGTTGGCCAAAGTGGCCCATTTCACTTTTGTCCAGCTGTGGATATTAAAAAGCTTTTTTGTCTTGTACTGCAATGTCTTATTTCTATAGTTTCTGCTTGTTGGTTCTAGTTCTACACTGCTTCTGCACAGTTGAAGCCAGCGGTGTTGGACTGACTATCCAACCGTTGTGGCTGTAAGTATGGAATGTGTAGGGACATTCATACTGTCCACCCAGCACTATTACTTCACCTCTCTTCTAACAGAGCCCAGATTGTGTCACGATCCAGCTTCTCCATGGAAGTTTCTGCAGAAGTTTTCCACATCCCTGTCTATATAAACTGGCTCTGATTGGTCAAATGCTACTATTCTTACCAGTGATTGGTTCATGAGTGGTGTACTTTGGGTTGAATGGTAATCAGTGAAAAAAGTGATGCTCCATAGATGGTCCTAAGATACAAACAGAAAAGGTGTAGGAGAGAGAGGAGAGAAGGAAAGTCAGACCTGGACAAAAGATAAAGAAATACAACACAATATGTGAAAGTCCGGAAATTGGAAATTGGAAGGGAAATAGTGTAAGTTATTCTCATCAGTAATTTGTGATGTGTACTGCGTGTGGTTGTCTGCTCTGTGTTTGTCCTAGTCGCACAGACTGGTGTGGAATTAATGCTGATAACTGGGCTTCTGTAATCACAGTGGATTTTTTTAAATGTATATTTATTGGGAGAAAAGTTATGACAAACCTAGACAGTGATTAAAAAGCAGATACATCACTTGGCCAACAAAGGTCTGTATAGTCAAAGCCATGGTTTTTCCAGTAGTCACATATGAATGTGAAAGTTGGACCATAAAGAAGATTGATCACCCAAGAAATGACGCTTTTGAATTGTAATGCTGGAGAAGACTCTTGAGAGTCCCTTGGACAACAAGGAGATCAAAACAGTCAATCCTAAGGAAATCAACCCAGAGATTCATTGGAAGGACTGATGCTGAAGCTCTAATACTTTGGCCACCTGATTCAAAGGACTGACTCATTGGAAAAGACCCTGATGCTGAGAAAGATTGAGGGAAGGAGGAGAAGGGGGTGACAGAGATGAGATGGTTGGATGGCATCACCGACTCAATGGACATGAGTTCGAGCAAACTCCGGGAGATGGTGAAGGACAGAGAAGCCTGGCGTGCTGCAGCCCATGGGGTCGCAGAGAGTCGGACACTACTGTGTGACTGAACAGCAGCATATTTATTGAGTATTGTGTGTCAAGCATTGTGGTGGGTTCTTGGGGGAAACATAAACCTTAATAAGTGTGAACTTCCTGTCCTAAAGAGTTTATTGTGTTCTATTCTGTCTGGGCTGTTCACACACCAGAAGCTGACAAATTAATTTGCTGTGGTCATGGGTGGGACAGTTACCTTGCTCAGGAAATCCCTAGGCATCTGAATCAGTGCACAGAAACCAAGAGTTCTGGTAAAGAAGGAAGGCAGTGTGTGAAGTGGTTAGAGCACAGTATATGAAATTAATCACACTTGGGTTCAAATTCCAGGTCTGTCTCTTCCTAGGCATAAGGTGCTGGTTTTGCTAACCTCAGATTTAAACCTCAGAGGCTGGTTGCGGGGATTCCAGGATGTAATAGGTTCAGAACTAAACTATATTTGAAGCACATAGCCAATGGTAGTCATTGTTATGAACAAAAGAAAGTTGCTTAGGATTGTTACTACCAAAAAAATCAAACTGACAGAAAGAAAACCCAGAAAATAATAAATGCTGGTGAGGATATAGAGAAATTGGAATCTTTCTGCACTGCTGTTGGGACTGTAAAATAGTGCAGACCCTTTGGAAAACAGTATGGCAGTTACTCCCAAAATTAAACACAGAATTACCTTTCAATTCAGCAGTTCCACTTGTCGGTATAGACCCCCCCAGAATTGAAAGTGGGGTCTCCAAGAGATATTTGTACACCCACACTCTAGCAGCATTATTCACAATAGCCAGGGGGTGGAAGCAACTCAAGTGTCCATCAACAGGTGAATGGATAAACAAAATGTGGTATATACATACAAAGGAATATCATACAGCCTGAAAAGGATGGAGACTCTGATGCAGGCTATAACACGGATGTATCTTGAGAACAGTATGTTAGAGAAATAAAAGGACAAATATTGTATAATTCCATCTATGAGGTCCTTTTGCTGTTGTTCGTTTGCTAAAGTCCTGTCCAACTTTTTACGACCCCATGAATTGCAGCTTGCTGGGCTTCTGTGTCCTTCACTATCTCCTGGAGTTTGCTCAAACGCATGTCTGTTGAGTTGGTGATCCCATCCAACCATCTCATCCTCTGCCACCCGCTTCTCCTCCTGCCCTCAATCTTTCCCAGCATCGGTGTCTTTTCCAATGACTCGGCTCTTTGTGCCCAAAGAATTACAGCTTCAGCATCAGTCCTTTCAATGAATATTCAGGGATGATGCTATGAAAGTGCTGCATTCAATATGCCAGCAAATATGGAAAACTCAGCAGTGGCCACAGGACTGGAAAAGGTCAGTTTTCATTCCAATCCCAAAGAAAGGCAATGCCAAAAAATGCTCAAACTACTGCACAATTGCATTCATCTCACATGCTAGTAAAGTAATGCTCAAAATTCTCCAAGCCAGGCTTCAGCAATACGTGAACCGTGAACTTCCAGATGTTCAAACTGGTTTTAGAAAAAGCAGAGGAACCAGAGATCAAATTGCCAACATCCACTG
>NW_011494680.1:9421409-9421804 GCF_000754665.1 Bison bison bison
ATACATGCTGTATTCAGTGCCTGCTGCATGCTAAGTTGCATCAGTCATGTCCAACTGTTTGCGACCTTATGGACTGCAGCCCCGAGGGATTATTAGTTTTAAACTTGAGAGGAGATAGTGTACTGTGGTGGAAAGAAGATGGTCTTCCAGGTGACACAAATCAGAAGTCAGGTGAACTTCTGATCTGCCTGGGGCACCAGGAATCACCAGAGGCTATGGGGTAAGCTTAGTGTTCTTGGCATTCAAAGATGCCCTCAGGAGTGGGACATGGGGCCATAGCGTGGTTCTCAGAGCGAGATTGTTTTTGCCCTGGACAGGTGAACACAGCACCTTGCAAACAGGACAGGGCTCCTGGTGACGGGGGATGATGGTAAGGGTTGCACAGTGATATGAAT